>NW_026294525.1:12921096-12983596 GCF_007827085.1 Peromyscus californicus insignis
AATGACACTGTTCACCCGACTGCTTCATACGCTCCCGGGGGGGGGGGGGGGGGGGGGGGGGGAAGGGAGGAGCCTGCCATTTTCTTTCTGGCCAGGGCACGCTTGCCTGTGGTCACCTCAGCTTTTGAGGCGTTACTGGTCTGATGGGGCTCTCTCTCTCTTTCGATCTGACAACTTGATTTCTGTGCTGGTGCCCACTCCACAGGTCAGGGCTGATAGGCTGGCCTACCTAATTTCTCATGAAGTTGAGCAGCCCAATGCCACTTGGTTCTGTCTCTGCCGCCCCAGTGCCGAGGAGTGACTGTGGCATTAGGAGTGACCCTGTGGAACGCATGGACCCCAAAATAAACCTTGACGTCAGGAGCCCAGGGTTCAGTGCCAAGACCCTGCCTGAGTCTATTTCATATGGGGCCCGGGGTAAACGTTTTGTTTTGTTTTTCCTGAGGCTCGAGGGCCTCCAATGTGAAAGAAGGATTTTAATAACCTTGTCCATGACTTTTCTGTAAAGATCTTTAACAAATTAAGCCAGCTGCAATGTAAGCCATACAGCACCATACAAACTATACACTGCAACCGTGATAAGCACTAAGGAGGGCCAGTGGCCGTGTGGAAAGACTCCCGAACCTGGGAAGGAAGTTTACAGCCAGCTGGCTTCAACATCTCAGAGCAATGTGTGGGTTTGGTTGCTTTGTCTGACCAGACAATAGAAAGCTTTTGCTTTCCCAACTATTTCCAATTTCTGCTGCCCTTTGGAAATATCGTCTTGCTTCCTGTCTAGTCTATGCAGGATTTAGTTTGGTGCACAAGAAACAGTAAAATGGGTGCAGGGTGCCTAGCTTCTCTTCATGAGCGTGGGAGTGCCAGCCTGGGGTGACTTCCTTCTCTGAGTGGGGGGAAGTCCCCTGTGTAGCTGTTTCAAACCGACTGAGCTGAAGGAGGCCTACACATACTTGTGAATTACTTACCTTGCAGTCCCCAGGCCTCAGAAGGCATGCCTGCTCCTGTGATCTATGGGCCAGTAAAAGATGATTAGGGCTCTGTTGCCGTGTGGGTGTTGATGATGAGATGATTTCCTCCTTGACAGATGGCAGGCATGTGCGCCTGGGCTGATCATTTATTTGCTGGTTCATGAAAACAGCCCCCTCCCCCATCTTTGGGAGCCACTTTTGGAGAACCTCATTCCTTCATTTGAGGCTCCAGACTCTGCATTACATCACCAGTCTGACTTCTCTCCCCCTGGGACGGTGTGAGGAAGTACTTCTCCAGGAAACCATTCAAAGCCTGCTGACTTTTTCTGCTGCATCTCTTCTCATGGCTCCCAGCAGTTTCCCACGGACACTAAGTATGCATCTTGGGATAATTGGTCTAAACTGGTTTGTCAGATCTATTTACAAGCTCCTTTCAGTTTACTTATTTACTTAGCTCCAACGTTGCATGGGCCATTTTAATATTTTCATTAAGACAAAAAGTATACAAGTCACACTGTTTCTGCCACGTGACTAGTCTGATCCTAGTCCATATGAGTCCGTCTTTATGTTTGTGATCTTGCTTAATCTTCATAAAACTTTGAAGTTGCCACCATGACCCCCTCAGACAGGTGAGGTCAGGGAGTGAAATAGTTTCTTTAAAACCAAGTATCAATCATAATAGCTAGAATAGCCAGGCAATGGTGGCACACGCATTTAATCCCAGCACAGGAGGCAGAGGCAGGTGGATCTCTGAGTCTGAGGCCAGTCTGGGCTACAGAACGAGTTCCAGAACAATCAGGGCCACACAGAAACACCCTGTCTTGAAAACAATGACAACAATAAGCTGGAATGGAGCAGCCAGGGTAGACTTAGGCACACACACAGGATTTTTCCCACTCTCACTTAATCTTCAGGGACTCCTGCGCACAGCCCTGGGAGGCAATACTGTGCAAAAGCTTCAGGGTGGCTCTCTTCAGCTTTTCCCTGCAGGGTTAGAACAGATGGTACAGGTGGCTCTAATTTTTCCAAACCAACATGCTTCTAGAAAGCATGCCAGGGAGCAGATGGCCACGAAGCTCTCTGAGCAGCCAAGGCTGGGTAGGGTTATTGACAGTGAGAGGTAAAGTGTAAAGCGCTGGATAATGTCAGAAGGCAGCAGGGAACTACACTTGGACCCTCCTCAGTTCTCCACGGAGTCCGCAGCGATGAACACATAGCCAAGAATGCCTGTCCACAACTTATAAATTTATTATCATTTTATGACTCCTTTAAAATTAAACTCTCTCTGTGTGTGTGTGTGTGTGTAGTGCTGGCTAGTTTTATGTCAACTTGACAAAGGCTAGCATCATTTTGGAAGGGGGAGCCTCCCTTGGAAAAAAATGCCCCCACCAGACTGGCCTTCAGGCAAGCCTGTGGTACCTTTTCTTGATGGATGAAAGATGTGAGAAGGGCCAGCTCACTTGGGCTTCTGGGCTGGTGCCTATTTGGGCTAGCACATATGTGTATACATGCATATGGAGCCCAGAAAGCAATGTCAAGTGTCATTCTATAGACATCATAGACCTTATGTTTTGAGACAATGTTACTCCCTGGCCTGGAGTCCATAAATTAGGCAAGGCTTCCTGGCCAGTGAGCCCCAGGAATCCCCCCCCCCCACCGGCTCTACCTCCCCAGTGCTGCGAATATAAGCACATGGCAGCATGCCTGGCCTTTCCTGTGGCTCCTGGGACTCGAACTGTGTCCTCAAGCTTGGGCAGGGAGCCCTTCACGGACAGCTCTCTCTCCATCCAGCGTGTGCTTCTTCCGTAATCTAGCTGTGCGCTCTCAGTAGACCCCCAAGCTCTACAAAGGCAAAGGGCTTTCTCTCTCATCTGCGTCTGGGTCTCTGTGCTCAGTTCAGGATCTGGCCCTGATCCTGGAGCACAGCAGGGCTCTCCCTGACTCCAGATTGTCGGGCTGACCTTCTGTCTAGAAAGCCACCCTGCCCACCACCTGGATGGCCCGAGTCCTGCTTTGTGGCCTCCCAAGAGAGTCTGCTTGGAGGGTTTGGTTTGGTTTGTGAGACCCTCCCTAACTGCACTGTCTAAAGCCCTACTCCTTGCACCTACCGCAGACTCATCACCTTGTGAACCTTTGTTGTTGTTTTCATTGAAACCATGTTCAACCCAGAGCAGAATCAGTATAAATATAATCCGTCTCCTTCCACTAGAATGTAAGCTTATTGAGGGCAAGGACACTACTGTTATATTCTTAGCATTTACAATGGTGCCTGGAATTAATATAGACTCAGTAAATATCTGTTGAGTTAATGACTTAATGAATAAATACTTACTGAGCTAGTAAACAGTTCTTAACCTCCTCCTCCTCCCAGGTGGTCTGTAGCAGATGCCCATGGAGGACTGAGCTGTACATTCTCAGCCCACTTCTGCCTCAGCCATGGCTGTGTAGACAGTTTCAATGCTGTTGATGTCAGCTCGCTCACAGGCAAGGACAGCGTGCCCTGCTTTTCAGCTTTCGGCTTTCTTGGCAGTAGCCTGGGAAGTTGCCTTCACTGCCTGGCATTACCTGAGAGGAAAGGGTCAGTGAATGACGATGCCGGGTCCCCTGTGGGTCTTCTCTAGAGTTCCCACGCTTTTCAGCAGGATGACAGGGTGACAAGTGACTGTCGTGACCGCACTTCATGATCTTCCCTCCTTCCAAATCAATCTATCTTCTCTGGCTTCCCTTCCCTTCTTCCTTTACCTCCTCGTCCTCCCTCCTTCTCCTGGCAGGGTCTCTTGTAGCCCAGCTTGACCTCCAATGTCCAGTGTGGCCTAGGATGACCTTGAATTTCTGATCCTTTCTGTGTCCACCTCTTGCGCGCTGTAATTAAAGGCCTGGGCTCCAGCACTTGGTTTTGTGTGGTGCTGAGAATCAAACCCAGAGCTTTTGATGTGCTAGGCAAGCATTCGACCTACTGAACTACCATGTATCTCATGTTCTCGCCTCTTAAACATCTGTCTCCAAGCCTGTCCACTGAAGGAACCCAAACCAAGACACTGTGCTTTTCAGCTCCAGTATCAGTGACCCAGAGGAGGACATTGGTGGCATCCTTCCCAAGACTTTCAGGAAGACACCAGCAATAGTTTGGCCAGCTTATTTAGATCATCAGTTGCATTTGTTCATCATGATTAATACCATATCTAACAGAATCATGATTTGAATATGATATTAAAAATATCTAGAAACAATATCTACAAAGCCAAATTGAATGTGAGAATTAAAAACCAGGAGAAGAACTGATAAAATCCAAGGCTAAAGGTTTTCTAAAGAGAAAACCATGAATCTAGAAATGAAAGAAATGACCCACTCTTAAGGTAGTAATTTTTCTCCAATAGGCAGACTTGGTCATCCAACTCCAGTTCCTGGAGACTCCTCCATCCCAGGGGCCTCCCGATTCTTTGTACACCACTCTGCCAAAAAGGAACAAAGTCCCAGCCCAGATCTGGACTGTCAAACAGCCTCATGTGCCAACATGCTTACAAGGAGAAAGTCTAGAGGAAAGGCCTACCATGAGAGAGGTGAGTGTTCAGTACTCATCTGACCAGGAAAAATCAAGATCCAATGTGTGGCTTATACCTATTGCCATGGTGTAAATCTTCCCACCTAGTTTCAAGCTTCCAGTAGGGTAACGCTGTGTGTAGAGTGAAGTCACATGCACCCCTGGCCCTTGAGAGTCTGTCGGGCCCAGCACCAGCACGCCACTGCTAGAAACATGATTTTAACAGTGAAAGGGGACATTTTACTTCTGTATCAAGGATTGCTCCAATATGTTATTAGGTTTGGAGGCCATATTTCACTTTTGATCAATCAGTTTACTGAAGACCTAATGACATACATAGATATTGAAAAATCTAGTGATTGTTAATCTATATTCAGGAACAATTGACTTCTGTCTTTGGGAATGTGCTCTTTCTAGGCTTTCTTTTATTTGAAATCTTTGGCTTCTCTGAGATGTGATAGAACTTAAGAAGCAGAAGTTTAGAATTTTTTTTTTCAGCCATAAAGAAGAACGAAATTATCTTCTTTACTGGAAAATGATGCAAGTAGAGATAATTATATTAAGCAAACCCAGTTAGTCCCAGAAAGACAAAAATCACATGTTTCCTCTCCTTTGTGGCTCCCTGATTTTTATGAGCACATAAAATCATGTATGTGTCTATGACACGGAGCTAGAAGCCAACCTGTCTGGGGGAAGAAAGGGATCAGCAGGAAGGATGGAGGTCCATGAAAGGGGGGGGGGGGAGGGAAGGGCACAGGGAAATACTTTCAAAGTGCATTCTAGACTTGCAAGCCAAAGTCCTTATGTAACCCAGTGTGAAAAGGAAGACAGTGGAGGATTTCACTTGCAAATGGGCCATGGGAAGGCCGGGGCTTCATGAGTGAGACAGAAGGCATCTATTATCCTGATTCTCACACGTGCGTCCCATGAAAATGCAAGATGTTCCTGGAAAGTTAATACTCAGAGTAACCAGAACTTCCCAGAGGGCCCAAGCCCACTATTAACAAAAGCACTCAGAGTTAGAGTGCCTCCTAAGTGTTGACGACTCAATCCTAGCAGCAAGCTTGAACGATTCAGTGGGGGACACTTTCTGAGGGACACTAGGCACATTTCCACCTTGACCACACCTTTATATGCCCTCTGCCAGTGAGCGCACGAGCGTTCATCTGGCATTTGATTCCAGATGTCAGGTGAATGTGTGTGTGTGTGTGTGTGTGTGTGTGTGTGTGTGTGTGTGTGTGTGTGTATGATTCCCTGTGGTAGTTATCTCTGCACCCAGGCATGCTATGCCGTGCAGTAAGTGGCCTCATGGTGACAAAAACCCCAAAGACAGATGTTTCCTACCGAACAGAGCGTACCACAGAAAGTTCCATGAGAAATGTAAATAAGCAGATTTTGAAACAGTGTTCAGCTGGTGAGAGGTTTGTCTAGAAGAATGGTGCTTCGTTATTAAAACCAGAACGCGAGGGACCAACCAGCAGAGCAGAGGTTCAAGTTGAGAAGTTTCTCCTGTTACTCCCAGATTGCAAAAGAGAGGGGTCAATGGACCGCAAAAGCAGCTCATCCCAAGGCCAGCCAGTCACAGCCTATGGGAGTAAACAGGGCCGCAGGGGGAAGCCTGTGAGTGTCCTCAGTAGCTAGTCTTCAGGCCTTCATGTGCTGCTATGGAAACTGACTGAGACACATGCTCTCTTGACAAAGCTCGCATTGGTTTCTCTCCTCTTGAGATGGTTCAGTGAATGACGGTGTCTGTTGCTAAGCCTGGGGATGTGAGTTCAAGCCCCAAGCCCCGCATCGTGGAAGGAGAGAGCTGACTCCGGACAAAAACCATCATCTGATCTCCACCCCGGACACTGTGGTGTTCTTGCTACATTAAATAAATAAATAAATAAATAAATAAATAAATAAATAAATGTTTTAAATTTCTACAAACAAATCAGTATAAAAGCCTCTGGAACCACAATTTTCTCCCAACACCCTATTTGTTTTTTTCTCCCTAAGGAATCTGTGTCTACAAAAGTTATGAGTAAAATAACGAACAATATATTAGTGACTCTTAACACATATTGAGTACCTGTCTTATATGTTATTTGTTATCTAATATTTGCACCCATCTCTAGGAGGGACCTTGTTATTTGTGAACCAATGCACAAGGCATTCAGATGATAAGTGAGAGAATGTATTTGAAGGTGTCAGCATTTTCAACTACTACACAGTGTCTTCATGAGCGAGCCAAGGAAATCCCCCCCCCCTCCCTGCAATGCTGTGAGGGATTGCCCTTGCTTCTGCTTATGACATCTGTCTTACTTACTTTTCTATTGCTGTGATAAGACACACAACCAAGGTAACTTATATTAAAAAAAAAAAGCATTGAATTTTGGGCTCCCAGTTTCAGAGGGTTAGAATCTATGACTATCATGGTGGGGAACAGGGCGGCAGGCAGGCGGGCAGGATGCTGGACCAGTAGCTGAGAACTCACACATTTTGAGACAAGAACCACAAGACACAGAGAGAGACAGAGACAGAGAGACAGAGAGGTGAACAGAGAGACAGAGAGACTGACCCTGGAAATGGCATAAGCTTTTGAAACATCAAAAGCCTGGATCCAGGGACACACCTCCTCAACAAGGTTAGACCTCCTAATCTTTCCTAAACAGTTCTACTAACCAGACCAAGTATTCAAGCACGTGAGCCAGTAGGGGCCATTTTTATTTAAACCACCACCACATCTTACCCTGGTGAAATCTTGTTTATATCAAGCAGCAGTCACGAGGGAAGGAAGCAGGGGGGAGGTGCCGGATGACTGAATTGAGATAAGAAGAGTTAGAGCTCAGAGATCTCTGTTATCTATACATTGCATCCTGATTTCAATGCATTCTCTGGTCTTCTTTTGCATCACTTTGGCGGCAGGTTCTCCCAGTAGGGCATGGTTTCTTTAGCCTTCCGCTCCCCCCACCCCCAACGCACGGTGACCTCCTTGATCATCTGTGTCCCCGGGGGACAACTTGGTCACTAACCATCTGTAGCATAAACAGCTTCCACTCAGCTCCTGCCCAGATGCGGAGTATCATTTCTCTACCCTATAGCTTTCTCCTGTTTGGCATTCTCAAAGGCCCAGTTGCAATAATGAAATGATTCCACCACTGCTGAAGGCATCAGGGTTCAGAAGCCAAAAGACAAGGGAGAACTGAACATCACGGCTGGTGGGCTATCATCGCCACCAACAATGCAAATGACTTCTGGGTCCCTGTAACATTTAAGATCAATTCTGAAGAGGCTAGCCTGGTCTACATGGCCAATTCCAGGACAGACAAGGCTCCATAGAGACTCTGTCTCGACAAACAAAAGAAATCAGTTCTCAAGTATGTATCAGTCAGACTTTTCATTGCTATGGCAAATAACTGGGAGAAACAGTGTAAAGGAGGAAAGGCTTGTCTTGGCTCATGGTTCCGGAGGTCTGAGCTCCTCATGACAGAAGGGCATGTGGAGCAGGAAGGGAGCTCACATAAGGGAGCCAGGAAGCAGAGCCAGAGATGGAGAACATGTCTGTAGTGGTTGTCTTCCTCCTGTTCTGTCTGGTCCCCAGATCACTGGATGCCACCCCCGCCCCCCACATTGAAGGTGGTTCTTCCCTTCCCAGTTGCTGTACCACCTGCCAATCATTCCTGGAAACACCTTCACAGGACACACTCAGAAGATCTCATTTCTCAGGCATCTCCCAAGCCAATCAAGTTGACAACCAAGGCTATTGGTCGCAAGCACCTGATTTGAAACTGGGGAGCCCTGTCTCCTAGACCCATGTGTCTCTGCACTTGATGTTCTGTCTGCTGTGCGAGGCACCCCAAAACTAGATGGATAAAATGTTTCTCAATTGTGTTTTCTGTACATTGACTCCATTGTGTTGTGGCTGAATTTTCTCTAAAGGGCTGCAAGCATGTTTGGAGGGCCGTGATGAACTGTATAGGAGTCTCTCTCTCTCTCTCTCTCTCTCTCTCTCTCTCTCTCTCTCTCTCTCTCTCTCTCTCTCTCATGTGTGTGAGAGAGACAGAGACATACAGAGAAAGACTGTGGGAGAGTTAATATTGATAGATCTCTCATATGGAAACTGGGAATCAGGGGAGTTTTCCTAGGGACTGGAGAGAGCGCTTAGTCTTGTTGTGTTAGCACGAGGACCCGAGTTCGAGCCACAGAACCTGTGTAAAAAATCCGGGCACTGATGCATCTGGAACCCCATCACTGGGGAAAGGGAGAAGGTGGATCTTTAGGGCTTGTTGGTCAGCCACACCAGACTAATTTGCCAGCCTCGTTTTTGAGTAGGAGACTGTCAAAAAACCAGGTGGATAGCTCGTGAGGAATGACACCACGTGTGAATAGTCACGCACATAAACATACACAGACACACATGCACACGGTGAGTTTTCCTAGTACATATTGTCTGAGTGTGCCTCTTACTGCACAGTTGTTGGAGATGGAGGTGAGAATTTCCTTTATCTGGCAGACCTCAATGTCCCTCTCCTATGTGTTCCTTTAGTTGAAAAACCATATGCATAGACGCTCCTGCTTGCCGTTTGCCCTGATCTTGTGAAGCTGAAGAGGCTGGTATGATTAGACCCATTTGAAAACTGACAAGGACCAAAGGCCTGAGATCTTAGGACCAGACTAAATTCACATACACAGCTAATGTGCTCCCAGCTGGAGAACTGGTCACGTGAGTTCACCTCAGTGAGATTTCCGCTGAACGAGAGGCCATCTGGTCAGCTAATTGCAGGCTTTGAGGGTTCTTTTGCTTGTTTTTGTGTCTTGGAGGGGATGAGGTTTTGGTCCGTGGTGTAAGAGCATAGCATCATCTGATCACAAAAACACAAAGAAATAAATATTACTTCCCAGGATGGTAAGAGACAAATGTGAGCCCCCACGGCAGGACAGGTCGGACTGCCATTTCCAACTTCATTTGGCCCTTAAGTGGCAACGTATTTTTAAAAAATGATGTCATCACCTTGTGACAGTAATGCTGACCAGGTCTGCAGCAGTACAGTTGGATGACTCCGGATGTTGTTTCAGTGGCTCATTTCCCCTCATTGTTGCCACAAAGTCACTGAGACAAAAGTTTCGGGTACCTGGTTGAAACTGGCCTGGATGTCCTGCGCTTCCTGACAAGCTATCTAATTGATTCAAAAATGCAAAGGAAAAATTGGTTTAGACGTGTCCCCAAATTGCAAGATATTCTCCCTCTAACCCTGACAGCTGGCATGGACAGAAAGATCTGAAAATATCATTCCATAAAGCTTGTTTGCAAAAAGCCCCACCGCAAAAATGCTCCTTGGACAGCTGTTTAAGACTCGAGCAGCCAAAATGAAGTTGCTTAAGCTCCTTCATTTTGTATTTTTCTTTTGTGCGTGTGGTGTACTCATATGTGTGCACATGTGGGTGTGGAGGCAAGGTGAGAGGTTGACAATGTTGTCTTCTATGATTGTCCACCTTATTCTTGAGTTGGGGGTCTTTCTCACTCAACTAGGGGCTTGTGATTTCTGTTAGACTAGCTGGCAAGTCAGCTCCAGGGATCTTCCTTGTGTCCAACCCTCTCTTGTGCCTACCCTGCTCCACCTCTGGGCTTACACACCACAGTTGGCTTTTATGTGGTTGCTGGTGCCGAGGGTTCTGGACTCAAGTCCTCATGCTGTACAGCAAGTTGTACGGCCCTTCATTTTATGTGTTTTTTTTAAACTGATGGATTGTATGAAATAGGTTATCTAACTAGATTTGTTGTTTATGAGTTCATACTTTCAAACCTAAATGTTTGTCTTGAATTATACCATGAAAGGATAGAAATGATTGATTATGCTTTCCTGAGAGTTAGGATGAAGTTTATTGGATTTTTTAAAATTAATTCTTGCTTTTCTTCCAGATTTGATAATCTTCTCATTCATGATTGAGTCCTGGAACTATTTAAGACTTTAACTTCATGCACAGTTTAAAAAAATATAAACTTATTGAAGTGAAACGTATATACCATTTAATTCACCTGTATAAATATGCAGTTCAGTGGCTTTTAGAATATCATTAGAGTTTTTTTTTATACATAACTTGAATATATCTAAAAACCAAACTCCCCGATTTGCTGGGTGATCTAGACGCTGTAAGAATAAAGGGAGAGCAGAAGAGAAAGACGAATGGAAAAATCCTGTCTCTTCTCCAGGAAATAAATAATGATCATTGCGGGAAAATTTCCAGTTTCATCTCTAAGGACTTCTTGGATAGCTGACCGTTCTCTCGGCGTTTAGAAAAATGCTGTGGCTGTATTGGCAGGCACAGGGTTGGACTGGGCTTCCCAGGGAGCTCTTGCTAGAGCTGAAGAATCTGGGAGTGTTATATATTCTCATAACCAAAGCATCAACCTGTTTCCTATGCCTCTTCTGATGGGTCCATGCCTCAGATCTGCAGTTCTTCCTGACTCACCTGACTTACCTCCCCCTCGCTAATAAAGCAGAGTTCACATTTTCCGTAGTTGTTTGCTGTTCTTTGGGATTACACATTAATCCGTCCTGAATAATCGCCTTGAAGCAACTTAGTTCTCTTAATTGTGCTCAGGCATCTAAGGAATTTTACAGGGTTGACGGTAAAGTTGGCATTGAATTATACCAACAGCACACGCTATTAACACACTTAAGCTTAATGCATCAGAAATGTCATAGTTCAAAAATGAAATCATATCACCAAGCATATCTTACTCCTAGTACAAGGCTGTGATTTTTATAATGAGTGAAAAGAGTCATTCCCCTTGGGCTAGGGCATGGTGAAGTTGGATATAGGGATGACATCATCCTAACCTTGCTAGGTTATTTGACCCGTGTGTAATGTATTGTTACATCCTTAATGATGGACTTACCTTGTGTCTTTTGCCACGATGGGGAAAAGATAAAGGGGTTAATTGAATAAAATTATGAAAAATGATAAAAAATAATTTTGAAACCTTTAAAACTATAGCTTATAGAATTGGAATGAAAGACAGAATAACCCACCCCAGAATAGGTAGAGTCATGATCTGGGGTTGTCTAGTTTTCCCCATTAGTTCCAACAATACTGCGTGTATCACTGGTTATGAGACTTTCATGACAGAGGAGGAGGCAGAAGCCCCACACGGACTGCCGTGCGAGGCCAGTAGAGCAATGCAAGGATTCCAGGAAGCTCTTACACATATCCACGGAATGGCACAATTAAATGTGGAGCCGCCATGGGCCACAGACACACACAGGCTCACTGATTCCCAGATCTTTAGACCCTAAGTAAGAGGCTGAGGCATGGAAGGAAACTGGAAGGTGAACTAGAACCTTGGATCTAACCTTGGCTCTCTGGTCGCTAGCTCTATGACCTTGGAAATGAAATGGAACCATTTGGGGGGAAGCTCTAAAACACACATGGACTTGTGACTTTTGAAAATAAACGTGGTATCCTCTCTTCCCAGAGATGGGAGTATCTTCCAGAACAACTGGCCCTGGGAAACAGAGGTCAGCATCTGAACCTCCCTTCTCTGACTGAATTTCAGAGTTTCCCAGGCAAGATCCTCACATCTTAGGGATTCCATTCCCTCACTTCCCGATCTTGGCAGCCACCACCTAGTTTTCTTCAAGTTAATGAGATGCTATTTGGAGTCTAACTGGATGGTCGCTTGGCACTTTCGTCTACTTGGGCTGCGATCACCAATGCCGTAGACATGGTGGGTAAACAGATACTTAGTTCTCACTGTTCTAGAGGCTAGGGTTTAGATGACAGTTTTGGATCAGGGTTCAAGGAGATGCAGCTTCCTGGTTTGAAGGTGGCTGCCTTCTTTCTGTCCTCACATGACCTTTCTTTGATCTGTACATGTGGAGAGAGAGAGAGAGAGAGAGAGAGAGAGAGAGACAGAGACAGAGACAGAGAGACAGAGAGAGAGAGACAGAGAGACAGAGAGACAGAGTTTTTTGCTTTACTTGTATTTTCCACCTTCTTCTCTTCTCTCCTCTCCTCTCCTCTCCTCCTCCTCCTCCTCCTCCTCCTTCTTCTCTCTCTCTCTTCTCTCTCTCTCTCTCTCTCTCTCTCTCTCTCTCTCTCTCTCTCTCTTCTTTTTCTTTTTTTGAGACAGGGTCTCTCTATGTAGTCCTGGCTGTTCTGGAACTCCCCTATGTAGACCAGGCTGATCTCAAACTCAAAGAATTCGACCTGCCTCTGACTCCCAAATGCTGGTGTGCACCACCACGCTGGGATCAAAGGTGTGCATCACCATGCCTGGAGTCTTGTTTCTTTTTTAGTTAAGACAATGTAAAAACCAATTTCCCTTTCAGTGCTAGGGGTCAAAGCCAGGGCCTTGTGCATGCTAGGCAAGTGCTCTTCCACTGAGCACACCCTCCACCCTACCTTCCCCTTCGTATAAGGACGCTGATCCCACCACGGGGGCTTCATACCCTTGACTTAAACTAAAACTAATTACTTTTTACAGCTCCCGCCTCAAGATTCCATTATATGCGAAGTTAGAACCTCAACATATAGATATTTTTGGCAGGGGCAGGGGCGCGGGGAAGGGTGCACAACCAGATTTCAAATTCTAACAAATACAAAAAAGTCAGTGAAAAGTAAGGACTGATATGGCCTGTAAAACATTCGTTCACATGATCTCTCGGTTCTTTTCTTAGGAAACTCTTCTAAACAATGTTATCAGCTGCCCCTGTGCTCCCTTCTGCTCTTTCCTACTTCAAACTTTGTGGGAACATCACCCTTTCCTCCGCTGCTGTGGGAATGTCTTCACGCATTAGCACCGCCCTTCATCCGCCTGTCCAGTCAAACAACATGTCCTTCCCTTGTTTAATGGGCATCTGCTCTGTTGCTATTCTGCTGCTGTGACAGACACAGTGACCAGAAGTAACTTAAGGGACGAAATACCTTATTTCAGCTTACAGGGTCTAGTCCATCCTTGAGGGAAGTCAGGACAAGAACTCAAGCAGGAGCCTAAAGGAGAAACCCACGAAGAATGGTACTCGCTGGCTTGCTTACAGATCTGTGCTTAGCTCACTTTTTGTGGTATAGCTCAGGACCATCTGCCCAGGGAATGATGCTGCTCAAAGCAGACTTAGCTCTTCTACGTCAAATAATAATGAAGACAACTCTCTACAGACTTTCCCACAGGCCAGTCTGAGCTGGGTAATCTCTCAACTGAGACTCCCTTCTCGGGTACTGTCTGTGCCAAGTTGACAGTTAAAAGTAACTGTGACAGGGTCCTCCAAATCCACTCATTTCTCCCCATAGTTTTAGCCAGAAGTAGAAACTAATGTTTGGACAGTTATCACCCTTTGTATGAGTCTTTGCAATTGCGTCTCAACTAGCTTCCTGCCTTCCAGATTTCTGTTTCTTCCGTCCCTGCATCGTGCCATTAGTATTGTGGATGCAGAATCTAGGAAGCATCGTGTCTAATTCACTTTTGACACTTCAGCCAATGGGATCTTTCAAAGTAACTAGATTCATGTTTGTAACAGTCAATGGCTCTTCATGTTCCTCTAAGGCTCAACCAAAATTACTTAACCCGGTGTGTAGAGCTCACCTTATTGGTCTTAACTTATATCAAGTGCATGCAGCTGTGATGGGAAAACATTCCCTAATTCCTTATACTGCTCTTTTAGCATACCACCACCTTAGCTTAGAGAAGTGAGCTTATGGAATTCTACCACATTGGAGAGGAGGCCCTTCAATACACATGGAGCAGAAAAAGAGAAGGATAGGAAGGAGAAGAAATGTGCACGCACACACACCCATTTCAGTGGCAGTAAAGATTGTGAGGAAGAAAAGAGAGAAAGAAGCTGTTGGGTAGAAAGGGAAGGAAAGCCAGCAGTCAGTCCCAGGCTCCTGGGAGCGTAGGGTCGTGCTCAGCGAGTGACATTGAGGTCGAGAGGGAGGAAGCTAATGCCACACCCTTCCCAGGGTAAAGCCCTAGAGATATGCGGTAATGGAGGAAATCTGAAGTTTATCTTCAGTTCCTGGGTGGGACAGAAGTGGTGTCAACTGAGGCACAGCAAAAACCCTATGACAGAGAAAACATCCAGGAGAGGCCAGCGTGAGGTGAGGAGTCAGCTGTGGAGACTTTCTGGTCTTGACTGGAGCCCAAGGGGGCAGATCATAAGTTCCATCAACAGCTGACATGACAAGGGACCCCAGAGCCACATTGTGGGATCAGAGAGCATGTGTCTCCCCTTGACCGCAGACACATCAATCACAGCCCTTCCTCCCACACACCTGGACCTCTCCAAAAAACAGCAGGGGAGGGGAAGCTTCCTCAGAGGCCCAGTTATTTTTCCAAGGGAGACTTGGCATTCCTTAAATGGTCTCTTTAAATGATTAGACTGTATTATGCTTTGAACAGACTTGAACAGTCACTTAATGTGTTTTTCCTATTAATAAGCAGTCAGAGACTTAGGAAAAAGACCAAAATAAAGAAATAACAGGTTTCTGCACATCTCAGTTGGAGTGTGTGAGACGTTTTTGCAGGCCTGCTACGTTTGCAGAACTCAGAAAAGAGCAACCACAGTACGAGCTAGTGCATAACACTCTCGGTTCCCCTTTCCCATCCCACCCCCTTCTGTTTCTGTTAATGCTTTGGAAAGCCAGTGGGGGAAATGGGAGGCAAAGTGCAGACATTCAAAAAACCTGGCCACGGATTAAACAACACTCTGTGGATGCGTAGTAGACCAGAGTGGCTTTGAACCGGGTCCAGTGCAGCTTGCTGTAAGGACGCATCATCCATGTAAGATGTATCTTGGAGGAGGGTATACCTATGTGGAACCTAAACAAGAGGTTAGAACAGGATTTGCAGCTCAGGCTCCTCAGTGAAGATACTGACTTGGACAGGCTCTCCTCTGGCGAATAGCAGGAGGACCATGCAAGGTTGGTGGTGACCAAGGACCCGTGTAGAAGACGTAGGAAGAAGATGGTTGGTAAAATGGCCAGCTGGGGGAAAGGCCAGACTGTGTTACGGATGGCAAAAGAAGAGAGAGAGTTTCAGAAGAGAGGGGGCTGGAGTGTCGTCCTAGGTTTTACACTCAGAACTTAAAAGACTAGAGGGTGTGATGGCTCGTGCCTCTAGATACAGCACTGTAGAGGAGGAGGCAGGAGGGTCAAGAGTTCAAGATCACCCTCAGCTACATAGTGAGTTTGAGGCCAGCCTGAGCGACATGATGTCCTATCTCCAAAACAAAACAAAAAAACAAAACAAAAGGTACATAACAGTCTGGTTAGCTGGATTAGCTAGTTTTAATTCATTTAAAAAAATATGAAGTACTCACCATATAGCCTATATGACAGCAAGCTCTGTGGAAACAGAGATGAAAAACTTAAAATAGCCAAACAGTTGGGTAGGAAGCCACGAGGAAGGCCCACGGTGGCTTTGTCCACAGCAGCAGCAGTTAAGTGGCAGTGGTTGAGGAGGGGTGGAAGGTTCTTTGAAGCAAGACTGTGGAAATAAGAATTCATAGGGGGAAGAGAAAATGGCCTTTGAGAGATGAGTGTGAGTGTCAGTGTAGAGAGGGATGAGGATTAACAGCTCTCTCAGTAAGCACATGTGGACTAGCTCTTCAGGGTCTGACTGTCAATGGAGGGGGCAGTTTTACTAGCCCAGCTCTTAGGGTACTGCCATCCTAATGAGGGAGTTGGGCGTATAGCATCCTGAGAACACACTTACAGGAAAAATGCAGCTCGACACGGGGTGATGGCAGGAAGGGACCTACTCGTCCTAGAGACCAGGTCTTCTCTGTGCTGGACACTTGAGTTGAGCCCCAGGGAAGGGGTGGGGACAGCCGCCTACACATGTGGATGGACAGGCTGAAGGAAGGTTAGTTTGTGGATTGCAGGAGAGGAGAGGCTCTGAGGAAGACTGTAAGAGAGGAGGCGTGGGAGGTAGACAGAGGACGGGATGAACTGGTGAGCTCTTGCCAGTGAAAAACCCTGTCTGAAACGATGGCGTCTTCTGGCTTCCACCTGGACACACGTGCCCAAGCATCTGCTCACACACATACACATTTTAAAAATTTCTTTCTTTCTAGGTGGCTTCCTTTGCTCATACACAGTAGCTTCACTAAAATATTGCGCTTTTGTTTTCGAAGTCCGCTCCCTTTAGATGCTTTCACCAAACAAATTAAACGTATTCAAACTCCTTTGTGTCTTTATGTAAGAGGTGTATAAGCATTCCCATGTGCTCCTTAACAAAGGCAGCTAATTTGATCCTCAGTGATACTGATTTCACAGTTTTTCTTTTCCATAAATTGCTGTAGCTTATTTTAGCGAAGCCACTTGTGAAGTTCCCTCAAGTTCTGTTATTTTTTTTTTCCTTCCCTTCCCTTTTATCACATGTTTTCAGATTGAATTTGGAGGCTTGAGACATCCTTATTTCTGTATGTGTTAAGGTATCCTTAGAAAAGCTTCCTGCCAAAGAAATCAAAGATTGAGAATGAATTTAGGACTTCAGACTTGGCCTTAATTTTGGAAGCAATGTCTATTGTCGACGGGTATAGAAAAGAGATTGTTCACAGCGCGGGTCTTTTTGGCCTCTCCTGAAAAGTGATCTTTTTGTTAACGGTAATGATTAGGAGGTTCCTAAGATGAGAAGGGAGAGTGCTCTGGGAGATTTGATGGTACTGAGTTCCTGCTGTAATGCACAAGAGCGCAGCTGTGTCTGGATGTCAATGTCCTGTTCACATCCTTGGCTTGAAAATGTGACCAGAGAACAATGGGATCCGCGTCCTGACAATGCCGTTCTCTCCGACAGCTTTGCCTCGGCTCCCTTTAGCATCCCTTCCTGGTTTCCTCTGCCTTCTGGACAATTCTTGTCCTATTAAAGTGCAGTTGTATGCTATTTATGTATATGTAAAAGCACCTGCACACATAGGTGTGTATGTCTATTCAAACACGTGATGTCATGAGAACAAACCAAGTCTGTCAATGGCTGGTGTGTCTTAGCCTACATTATAACACTGTTGGAAGCAACTTGAAATTTCTCCTTGCTGTTTGGTGGAGCATGACCAAATCTTCAGTGTAAACCATGGGAATATTAATTCAGATAGAATTTCCGGACATATTACAGTTTTCTCCTGAAAAAGTTGAAATCTACAGGAAAATTGACAGATCTGGGAAATATATTAATCCAAACTCCATGGACAAATATTGCATATTCTGTCTTAAATGTGTACCTTAGCCTTAAATGTGTGTGTGTGTGTGTGTGTGTGTGTGTGTGTGTGTGTGTGTGTGTGTGTTTTGGTCTAGGTCATGTAACCAGAAACAGGAGAACAAGAGGGGAAAGGGGGTTGAAGAAGGTGGCTGGGTAATAGAACACGTGATGACAAAGGACTGTAAATGGGGGAGGGGCTGAGGAAGAAAAGGAGGACAGAGGACCAATGGAAACAAAATAATGTTGAAAAGGTTACGGTGGGGGTTAGGAATTTAGCTCAGTGGTAGAGCACTTGCCTAGCGAGCACAAGGCCCTGGGTTCGGTCCTCAGCTCTGGGAAAAAAAAAAAAAAGCTCACAGTGAAACCAAATGCTCTGTAAGCTAATTTAAAAAAAAATATTTTTTTTAAAGTTTGCTTTCTGATCCAAACCAAGTCATAGTTTAACACACAAATGACAGTCTAGTAACCACGGTAAAGGGCATGGACATGGCAAG
The DNA here is from genome assembly GCF_007827085.1 of Peromyscus californicus insignis. Classification (NCBI taxonomy): domain Eukaryota; kingdom Metazoa; phylum Chordata; class Mammalia; order Rodentia; family Cricetidae; genus Peromyscus; species Peromyscus californicus. The sequence continues at coordinate 12,939,280 of NW_026294525.1, forward strand.
GGAGGAAAGGGGTGAATAAAAATCCTGGGAATGTAGACTTCTGGCCAGCAGGAAATGGATTTATTCTGTCTGGCAGGGTGACAGTGAGAAAGTTTATGCAGAAGTCAGGGAATCATGAAATATCTGTGTTTTGGAGAGTCTCAAGTTCTAATGTGACCAAAGATACATCTCCCGTGGGTGATACACACGGAGAAGAGAAGGGAGGTGGCGCCTGGAAGCCAGTTCGCGCGTCCACCCGGACTCAACGTGAACACTCCAGTGTTGGCCAGCTCGAAATACTCCTCACTACCCAGCAGCCGCGCAGGGCGAGGCCAAGGGAATGAAAGGGACTGGGAAAGAGTTTGCAAATATCATCTAGCTCGCTTTGCACACCTCAGCCTTGTTTAAAGCCGGGGACACTGAGACAGCCACAGCAAAGTCAGTCAGGACGAGGAGGAGGAGGAAGAAAACAAAAAACAAAACAAAACAAAACAACAACAACGAAAATGGTCGAGGTTTTCCTCATCCCTCCTTGGTGCTTGAAGCGGAGAGACGTGGAATCTAATTCCATTTCTGACCCTAACAATTTTGGGTAAATCATTAACCTGCCAGTGGCTCAGATGCTCCTTGTAAAATGAGAGGGTTGACCGGAATCAGTGGCTCTCAAATGTTAGCATCAGAATCACTCAGGGCTGGGGGTGGGGCGTGGGGGGTGGGGTGGGGTGAGTGGGTGGATGGGTAGTGGCAGCCTCTAAATGCTCTCTCTGGCTTGGCTGGTCCAGGTGGGCCTGAGAATTTGCATGTCTCAGCATGCCCATTGTTTGAGGATCACATGTGAGATCGAGTGACCCGGAGATGTCTTTTCCTGTGCAAAAAAAGTCCTAATCTTCTTACCTTAATCTTCTCGGCTGAGGGAAGTTTCCTTCTCTTGGCACTGGGAGAGGCCGGGCCGATGGGATGTGTGTTAATGAAACCAAGCTTCGCGAGGTCTTCAGGCCGAGGCACGACTCAAGCATTGCTCTAATACACTATTACGTGGACGGCTCCGAAGTTGTAAGAGGAATGTGAGAAATTTGACTTGTTTGGCCAACCAAAATGTGGGGCTGTATTGTACTGTAGTGTTGGAGGCGTCCCAGTCCTGTCTTCTGATGGAAGGCTGTGTCCACGTAGACCTTTTAGTTTAAATTAGGGTCGGCGGAAAACGACAACAACAGCAAGACTGTAGATGAGAAAACATGAAAAAAGAATTTCAGAGAGCCGTCGCCTAAAGAACTCTCGGGTCAGAGTTTTTAGGGGCATTAAATTTTTTAAAAATAATATTTTAATAAAAAAAGTTGCAAATAACTAAAAAAAACCCATCACACACCCAAATTAACCAGACCCCAAATCTATACAACAGAATCAACTCACATTTGAATGGCATTATTAGCACTGGATGTACTAGTTTCTCAGTTTAGATGATATGAAGTTCTAGTTTTAATTCAACTTCTTGATTTTTGCTACAACACATTATTGTATTCAAAGCAAGCCAGTAATTAAATGGGGGGGGGGGAATTCCAAACAAGTTATTTCCTCCTCGTTCTGATTAGAGATCAGTTTTGCTTACAGCACTCTTTCTTTGGAAACATGTGCTGGACAAGACAGGTTGCCTTAGGGGTTCTGATAGTGTAGTTACATTATGGATTATGTCACCTAATTGCTGAAGGTCTATGCCACTGTTTTTTATTTATTTATTTATTTATTTATTTATTTTTTTGGTTTTTTCGAGACAGGGTTTCTCTGTGTAGCTTTGCGCCTTTCCTGGAACTCACTTGGTAGCCCAGGCTGGCCTCGAACTCACAGAGATCCGCCTGGCTCTGCCTCCCGAGTGCTGGGATTAAAGGCATGCGCCACCACCGCCCGGCTTATGCCACTGTTTTTAATCACTGTCTACTTTCAGCCAAGTTTTAAAAATCAGTATCCCTAAGAGATAGAATATGCTTTTTGTTTATTTCTAAAAGAAGTGCATTTTAGTTGCAAAACGATGTTCCCGATATGTAATGAATGTATTATTTTCTATTTCTTTAATTTAAAAAACAAGCTTAAATTTGATTAAGCCACTTAAAAAGAGATAACTTGATCCTGTTATAAGTGTCTAATATATTGGAAATCTGCTCCTGTCTCAGTGACCTATGACCCCTGTAAAATGCAAATTTTTCACAGAAAGAAGCAAGTGAAGGCAAACATCAGGGCTGGCTTTCCCTTGGCTGGAAAACAAGAACAAAGTATTTTACCTTGTTTTTCACCCAATACAGGGGACAGGAGGTTGGCCTTTCCAGAAAACAAAAAAAGCCTGCTAGATTACTTAAAGGCCATCTGGGAAACTTGTTATTGACAGATAGCTGGTGAATGTCCTGGGCCCCCAGAGGCCAGCAGGGCACACCATTGTCTGCATGGTGCCATAAAGGGACCTCCACAGCTGGTGTCCAGGTCACAGGGCTCTGAAACTAAGGCTAATTCCCCTCCCCACTAACCCCCACCCCCCGACTTTGGGTTGATTTGTGACATCGCCTGGTGGTTTTGTTTTGGGGAGAAATTCTTTCACAAATAGAAATTATAAACGAACTCAACATGGCCTCCACAATAAAAATGTAGGCCGTCACGAGCGGTGGTGAGGACGTGGAGAGATTGGAACCCAAAGCGGAGCAGCTGGCTTTATGGAGCCTGGCTGTTTCTTGCATGGTTAACCACAGAGTTACCAGAAAGCCAACTGAGAAGCTGTATAGTTCTCGATCTCTCTCCCATATGCTTTCAGACCCTTTGCACTCTAAGTTTCACAGTCCAGGCTTGGTCTGTCTGGCATGCTCTGTGTGGAAACATCTGGAACAGAGTGTGGCCTGCAAAGCACAGGTGAACAGTGAAGTCATTGCATGTGGGCTCAGAGTTACCCTTCCCCGGTGGGAATTCTGGCTTACTCCCCCCCCTCCCCAACCTTGCATTAGACACTAAGCTTCTTTGAGCCTCATTCTACCCATCTGTGAAATGGGATAGCAGTAGACCTTATAAGAATTTTGAGCAATAAGCATTTTAATAAGCAAAAGGCTTATTCAAAGCAAAGAAATCCCACTTAATTTTTTTTTTTTTTTTTTTTTTTTTTTAGTAAGCATGGACTGCACAATACTTAGTGCAATAGAATATGACTGTGTTAAATACAGATTTTTAAATATTTCAAGCTGGTACATTTTGGCCATCTTCTTGTATAACCTGGGGTATCTTCAAACTCAAGAGCCTCCTGCCTCAGCCTCCCAAATGATGGGATGACACACATGTAACAGCACACACGTGTACCATGCCTCTGGACTTAAATTTCTCTTACACTTAGGTTTTAGACAACACTCTAGTTAAAAATATTTAACGTCTTCTGGTAGAATGATCTAGAGCTCGGGAGGTGGGTTACGATTCAATGTATTCTATCCTTAGACTTACTAATGCTAACTAATGTCCATTTATTTGGGAGCTGGGTGGCAGGCCCCCCAAAGGAGCAAAATAAACAACAACACAAGACCAGCCAACTTCAGCAAGGGTTGCAAGGCCACTTTCCTTTGACTCACTCTAGCAGCGAGAGGACTTTGTGAAGTCTCTCAGAAGGTTATGATATCGTAGAGATGCTTTTAAATGTTGTACAAAATAAAATCAGGACAGACTCTGCCAGGGAGGGTGTTTCTACATGCCAGTCAAACTACAGAGAAAGTGTATGGATCACCAATAGCTCCCAGAGGAACGTAAATCTTGTTTGAGGAAAGGCTAGAGGTCCACGGGCCAGAAGACTGGTGTTAAGAAAATCATGGTTGTGTTTTTGTCTGCAAATTTTAAAAATCTGTTGTAGAAAATAGCCAAAGCTAAGGTTTGCTGTTGTGAGGCAAGTCATCATAACTATAGAACGTTTAGATAATTATTTACTAGTTGCTCTGTGTACGTGTGTGTTTCTCTCTTTCTGTAGTCTAATGCTGGGATAAGGCACCAAATGTCAATATTCTCTTTTTAGCATAAAAATAGAAGTGGTATTTTTATCACTTTTCTATCAAATCCCAAATCTCAACGCTTGCTGTCTGTATATGAAGGGCTAAGAAATTTCTTGTAGGCATAAAAAAGAATTAATTCTAGGCAAGGCAGACAAAGAACCAGTTCAGTGACAACCTCTTCATAATAAAGTGTATTTAGCATTTACAGAGTTCCTTATAAGTATTTTTACATTTAGTAAAGAAAATGAGTACTTCAAATAAAAATTTTTTTTGGTGAGGAGGGGATCTTATATATGTAAGGCTTAGCAACCAGTCACTCCTTGTCATGTTGTGTAGAACCAGAAATTCTTTCCTCTTTCTCTAAAATCTTAAGAAAATTCATCTGACTTTAAAAAAACAGATGCTAGAGTTATCCTCAGCCTCCTCCCCATGTTCATTCAGCTTACCAACCTGAGCTGTAAGCGATGCTCTCCAAGTTTCTAACATCTTTTGAGGAGATGCAGGTCAGAATGCCTGAGGTAGGAGAAGCTCAGAGAAACCTGGTCTTGCTACCCAACACGGTGAAGGCTTTCTACAACCCAATCAAGACTATGCAGCCGCAGCCTCAACTGTGCCATGGTGATACCCAGCCGATAGCTCCCTAGCTGGTCCAGGCTCCTGTCCTCCCAGGAAGGAGGAAGCCAGCTTGGAGACCAGCTTTTCACATTCTCCAGCATTCCCTCCAGGATCTGCACAGATCTTTATTACAAAACCCTCAGCTCTTTTTTTAACTTGGCTTGTCTTCTCTACTTCCAACTCATTGTGCTTACTTTCCTAATTATTGACTAAGAACGTTTTATAACTCATGGGTGTTGTAACCCACACCCCCTTTCTTTGTTATTAAATGAGGGTAAATCTACTGTTCTAGAAGTGGGTGTAGAAGAACTTGTGGTTGGAAAAGAACTTCAGTATTTAAAAAATGAAAAGCGAAGAAATGCACAGAACAGCTCTTATTTTAATTAACTTCTTAATATAGGATTTGCTACTTCAAACCGATTGTTGTTAAATCTGTTCAGCAGATGTTAATAACACACTGTAACATAAGCAGTCTGTGTTGGCTAGTTTTACGTCAACTTGACACAAACTAGAGTCATCTGAAAGGAGGGAACCTAAATAAAGAAAATGAGTCCATAAGATCCTCTGTATGGCATTTTCTTAATTAGTGATTGATGTGGAAGGGCCCAGCCCATGGTGGGTGGTGCCATCCCTGGGCTGGTGGTCCTGGGTTCTATAAGAAAGCAGGATGAGCAAACAATGAGAAGCAAGCCAGTAAGCAGCACCTTCCATGACCTCTGCATCAGCTCCTGCCTCAAGGTTCTGTTCGACTTTGAGTTTCTGTCCTGGCTTCCTTCAATGACGGGCAGCAGTACGAAACTGCAAGCCAAATAAACCCTTTCCTCCCCAACTTTCTTTTGATTATGGTGTTTCATCACAGCAAGAGTAACCCTAAGTAGGACAGAAATTGGTACCAGGAGCCAGGTACTGCTGTAACAGACCTGATTGTACTGGTTTTGGAAGGATTGTGGAAGGACTTTGGAACTTTAGGCTAGAAAAGCCATTGACTGTTCAAAAGTTGGTGATGTTCTATGGGACATTAGAAGATGAGACTATTGAGAGACATGGGATGATGGAGGCCTGAGCTGTGAAGTTCCAGAGGGAGGTTTGAAAGTCACTTAAAGACTCTACCAGGGCTGTTGAATAGTTTGAGTTCAATTGAATCAATCTGCGGTTCTGGTTGGCTAGGGCTGAAGAATCACTCATAATTAACAAGATACCAGAACCCACTCAAACAGAACCTTCACTTTACTGGGACACTTGATGCGGGCCAGCTGGAGCTGAGAAATTAGTGGTGATCAAGAAGAGAGCAGCATCACTGTGGTGAAGTCTTTGGGAGCTTATTTCATGAGAGTCAGCACCCAGAACCTGTGTTTAAGAGGTGGCCAAGGTGGTACCTTGTGTTGCCACCTGAACTTGGTGGTGTAAGAGTCACTCAGATGGCACTGGTTTTGAAGACATGAAGAGCAGCTGAGGCTTGGCACTGTGGGAAGCCAGGAAAGGCACAATGGAGGAGGTGTAGCCTCAGTAGCAGCTGAAGCCTCAAAATTGAAGGAATCATGGAGAGAGGGTGAGTCTTAGTACCATGAAGAGGGCCCAGGAGCAGCTATTTGTGAAAGTGCAGCCCTGTTGCAACATAGACCCCAGCCATTTGGAGATACCAGTACCATGGAATGACCACCAAAAACAGCAACAGTGGTGGAATGGAGCCCGCTGGAGCCTAGAAGAAGAGCTGTGTGCTGCAGAGGGAGGAGGCAGAGAAGTGACCCAAGCCCTTTAGAGAAGCCTGAGGATCAAGAGTGGATCCCAAACATTGGACATTGAGTTATTCGCACAGTTGGAGTTTGGTTTTGCTTTGATTTGATTGTGAATGTGCCCTGGTTCTTCCCTTTTGGAGTAAGCAAGCATTTAACTTATTTTTGATTTTAGAGAAGCCCACAGCTAAGAGACTTTGAATTTTTAAAGAGATTTTGAATTTTACAAAGAGACTTTGGATTTTAATAGAGACTGAATTTTTAAGTTTATGCGATTTTTAAAATTTGGAAAGTTTGTATTGTTATGTTGATATTCATGTGTGATTTTGGGGGATGAGCAAAAAGGAAAGGTTATGGCTTAACCTTTTTTTTGTGTGTGTCAAGTTGACAAAAGGTAAGCTGTTCCTTGTCCCTTCTCTTCTTAACCTAAGACTTTTTTTTTTTTTAAATTTATTTATTTATTATGTATACAGTGTTCTGGCTGCGTGTTTGCCTGCAGGCCAGAAGAGGCATCAGATCTCATTACAGATGGTTGTGAGCCACCATGTGGTTGCTGGGAATTGAACTCAGGACCTCTGGAAGAACAGCCAGTGCTCTTAACCTCTGAGCCATCTCTCCAGCCCTTAACCTAAGACTTTTTAATGAAAACACAAATGTAAAACTCTTTGCTCTGCAGGCTTCTAGTGCATGGGGAACTGGGTGAAGGCCTGGTGACGCTTTATACCAGACTTACAGTGTTCGTGCCACAGGCTCCTTGCACTGTGTTGTGATGCCTTTGTAATTAGGGATGGGCTTTATTTACTTTTGAATTCCTCCTAGTTTTTAACATGCCACATGAATGATTAGGGAGAAAAATCTCTCTCATCACTGTTTTGCTTACTCATCCACTAGAGGATAGTTTTTAAAATTTGTTCAGATTACTGTCAGCAGACACTCATCCAGATTCCATCAACGTGAACAAGCATCGAAAATGATCAGTTCCTCTCTCAACCAATACAGCTTCACCAAAGATGGTGGGTGCTGAGGAGGATGGACACACACGCACATGCACAGAGAGAGAGAGACAGAAACAGAGACACAGAGAGATAGACAGACACATATAGACATACACACATATAGATACATGGAGACACAGGTACACGCATACGTATAGACAGACACACGGACACATAGACACAGACACACACAGAGACACAGACTTACATACATACGCATACATATAGATGCATAGACACATACGGTACACATATACACACATGTATGCATACATACACATGCACACGCACACATACACACACAGCCTTGCAGACTCAGTGGATGTGTCATGGTATTAGTATTGCTTCAGACAGGGAGCTGAAGGTCAATGGGGCAGTAGCTGACCTGAGCTCCAGGTGTAGGTGTTAACTGCTGTCAAAGAAAAGAGCAAGAGTGTGCTCACACCATCCACCAAAGCAGAACGGCTGCTGCAGAGGGGCACAGTGGTTAGACACAGGTGTTTAGCATTTTATGTAAATGACCATAACTATTATGTTTTTTTATAAGAAAGACCCACAGGTTATCCCTTATTCCTGTGTTCAGTGTATTTTGAATCAGACCAGAATGTTCCCTCTGAAAGTTGCCATTCCCTTCGGTCATTGTCTTCAACTCCAATCCCATCACCTCCTACTGATCTCATTTCCTTTACGGAGTATTTGAGATCCTTCCCATACCTAAGCCAAGCCCGGACTCTGCTTGCGACACCCACTAGCTCGCTTACTACACCCCATCTCCTCTATCTCCCCACATTGCTCCTCTGACACACCTGCTGCTGGACCTTGGCGTCAGCCCCAGAGCCGTAGGCTGTAGAGGGTCTCCGACTTAGACCGTGGAGCCCAACACAGTCAGGTTAGAAGCTACCAATGCTGAGAAGGGAAGGAGGTCAGAGTTCAGGGGTGGCCATACGGGAATACGAGGTTCTGTGGAGGCAAAGAGTTGCCCCTCAGGGTCCTTGAGCTGTGGCTGGGTGTGCTGGTGAATGAGAGCGGAGAAGGGGACGGCTGGTCACAGACACCAAACAGCCCTCAGAGTGGCACTTCAACCTCTGACCCAAAGCTGGCTCGCTGTGAACAAACAGAGTCAGGAGCATCTAACCCCTACCAGTATCTTCTCAGGCTCCTGTGCATACGCCACATTGGTGTAGATTGCAGCCTGAATTTTGCCCGGAGCTGTAAAAATTCCAGAGAACTCCTTTGTGTGGTAGGTACATTGTCATCCCCACTTATGAAAGAGTGAATTGAGGACCAGTGGGGAGTTGTGTGTGGTACAGATGAGACCCTAGGGCTAACAAGGGGTTAAACCAGACTCACATCAAGAAAGAAGGCTGGGGGCGTGGGAAAGCAGCAGCTCGGGACAGAGGGACAGAAACAGGAGGAGGGCTGGAGAAGAAGCTGCTGGAAGGGAGGGAAAGAACAGGGAAGAGGGGCAACCAGGCCCACAAGCTGAGTCTTTCCTCATCTAGGTACACTCACTCCATTTACCTCTGAACAGTCAGGCACAGCTGACAGCCGCCATGGCATCTGGGCTCGTGAAGGGGGTGTAGGGCTGTTTTTCATCTCAAGAACTGCTAACTACAAGTTGGAAAACTTGAGAAAAATTCTATCCAATTTTCCGGCCTCGCTTCTAGTCATGTCTTCCAGCTCTGTTTATAAGGAATGTGGAGGGCTGCAAAACCCTTCAGCTGTACCACATCTGGCATCCGGCGCCACTTTCTCTAAGAAAGCCTACTTGGCTTTCCTTCATTTTGAATAGCCGGGTCCTAAATTCTGCTGATTTTATCTTAATGTTGCCTGTAAAATATTCTACTATAAATGATTAAGTATTGAACAGCTTCCATGTTAATTCTGTTCTTTCCTAATTTTAAGCCCCCAAAGCACTTTTAGGAAAATGGGATAAAAAAAAAAAATTGTTGTTTTATCTGGGTGGTGGTGGCACATTCTTTTAATCCCAGTACTCTGGAGGCAGAGGGAGGTGGATGTCTGTGAGTTCAAGGCCAGCCTGGTCTATAGAGCGAATTCTAGGCCAGCCAAGGTTACACAGTGAGGCCCTGTCTTGAAAAAACAAAACAAAACAAAAAACAAAACAAAACCTGTTCCTTTTAGAGCAACAGAAGTCACAGGGCAGCTGTTATTTGGAAAATCTCCCTCCCCACCTTGCCTTTTGCCCTTGCTATGTGGTTTCCAGCTTGAGATTATTTTTCTGGCCGGGTGGTAGAATCTCAGAGTCATTTTGATTTGCATTTCCCTGATGGCTAAGGATGTTGATCATTTCTTTAAGTGTTTCCTGGCCATTTGGGATTTCTCTGTTGAGAATTCTCTGTTTAGATCTGTACCTCATTTTTATCTTTTTAATTAATAAATTATTATTAAATAAATAAATAATTAATTTTTTCGAGACAGGGTTTCTCTGTGTAGCTTGGGCGCCTTTCCTGGAACTCACTCTGTAGCCCAGGCTGGCCTCGAACTCACAGAGATCCGCCTGGCTCTGCTTCCTGAGTGCTGGCTGGGATTGAAGGCGTGCGCCACCGCCGCCTGGCTTGTACCCGGTTTTTAAAGTGGATTGTTTGGTTTGTTGATGTCAAGTTTCTTGAGTTCTTTATATATTCTGGATATTGGCCTTCTGTCAGATGTGGGGTTGGATGCAGACTCCCTTGGCTGTGTAGTCTATTTTTGGAGTTAGCAGCCCTAAGCTCAGAGCTGCCCGCCCTGTTTATCTTCATCCCTGGTGCCATTCCATGCTTGGAGGACTTCGATGGAAGCATGTATGTGGACACCTGGTTCAGCTATTTTCTGCATTTTCTGCTCCACAGCCACATTTTGAAACTCAGAGCTCTCCCTGTCTGTCTGTCGGAGGAGAAACCTGGGAAGAGCCCCATCCCGGCACTGGATGTAACCCTGGGCTATTCCACAGGGAATTCTTCCGCTAAATCTGTCAAGACAAAGTAACTCAAATTGAGCGGATTAAAAAATAGACAGTGGGGCTGGGGATTTAACTCAGTGGTAGAGCGCTTGCCTAGCAAGTGCAAGGCTCTGGGTTCGATCCTCAGCTCTGGAAAAAATAAATGAAAAACAAAACAAACAAACAAACAAAAAAACCAGACAGTAATTACTGTGTGATGGTCTGAAGGCTGAGCGGTCAGGTTAGGATGTCCGAAGGATGCTCTTCTTGGCTTGTAGATGGCCATTTTCTTTCTGGCTCTTCCTGCTATCTCCCCTCTCCCACCGTCCGCTTCTTCGTCCAGATTTACTTTTCTAAAAATTAGGACACTGTTCGTCTTGAATTCGGGCTCACCCTGATCTCATTTTCACCCGATCGTATTTACGCTATTTCCAAATGAGGTCACCTGCTGAGGCACTGACCCTGAGGAGGTCAGGACTTCAGCCTATCTTTTCATTGAGCTGTTCTGAGGTTCCAGCTACTTGGCACAGAATCTAGAAGGCTTGCTTGGGTTCCAAGTGAGCCTTTCCTGTTAGGTCCATAGATGCTTTTTTCCCCCCCCATAACGAGGGTCAGAGACAGAGAAGAGCCTTGAGGGCCCCACACCGGTGTGTCAGTCAGGTGTCTGTGTACTCTGTAACACGGCATATGTAATTAGCAACTGTGGTAAGCACTGCCCTTTCTCTTTCCTCAGCCTTACTGTCTCATAGGGAGCCAGCTCCGTGACCTCCTGCCAGTAGCAACCTCTGTCCATCTGACAGCTTTCTTTGGCTGATGTAGCCTGCTTCAGGCCAAGGAATGAATTCTCCCCTGGAAAGTTCAGTCACCGACCAACAGACAGAGCAGAGCTGGAGTGTAAGCGCCTCTGTTCCCTCACCCTTGGAGGGCTAATTCTGAGGAAAGGAAAACATGTGGGCTGAAGTCAGATTTTCCTCCCTCATTTTAAAGGGTTTTTTTTGTTTTGTTTTGTTTTTTTTTCCGAGACAGGGTTTCTCTGTATAGCCCTGGCTGTCCTGGAACTCACTCTGTAGATCAGGCTGGCCCCAACTCACAGAGATCCACCTCCCTCTGCCTCCTGAGTGCTGGGATTAAAGGCGCGCGCCACCCTGCCCCAGCATTTTAAAGTTTTAATAAAAGGTACTTCTTTAAAGTGAAAATTAATATTATATATGTATATATAGATACTTCCTGCATAAATATCTATTATCTACATCTATCTATATCTATTTATCATCTATCTGTCTGTCTATCTTCTGTGTTTTATCATTTAACTACCAATCATCCACCTACCTATTTTCTATCTGTCTGTCTACCATCTACCATTTATCATCTATCTATCTATCTATCTATCTATCTATCTATCTATCTATCTATCTATCTATCATCTACCTAGCCATGTATACGTCCATGAGCAACACCTATCAAGAATATTCACTCCAAAAGAGTAGAGAATGAATGTTTTCTTGGGCTAGGGGAAGGTTAGGTGTCAAAGACAACTTACAAGACTATATTTTATCAAGTTGTTTTCTTTCTCAAATGACTTTCTTCTCACCAGTATTATGATTTTTTTTTAGGGTTTTTTCTGAACTCGGCTCATGATTTTTTTTTCCTGTATTTTAATTTTTGAAATTACTGACCAAAGGACAAATGTGCCTGTATCTTAACAAATCCCATCACACCACATACATACCTGTGGCCTCTCCCCCACCCCCCACCCTCGCCCCCGCTGCCACCTCTTCCAAACATAAGGCGGTTAGCTCATTCTTTATTGCCACAGGCAGCAACGGTTCGTAAGGAACTTAATTGTCATTTTTAAGATTGGAACCTGCCCTTATGATTGGTTCTTAATTTTTGAGTCACTCATGCACCCTCATGTGGTGGTATTGTGTTCCCTAAAATATTGTGCACCCTAATAAACTTATCTGGGGTCAGAGACAGAACAGCCACTAGATACAGAGGCTAGAAAATGGTGGCACTCACACCTTTAATCCTAGCACTTCAGAGGTAGAAATCCCTCTGGATCTCTGTGAGTTCAAGGCCACATTGGAAACAGCCAGGCATGGTGACACACGCCTTTAATCCCAGGGAGTGATGGTAGAAAGCAGAAAGGTATATAAGGCGTGAGGACCAGGAACTAGAAGCATTTGGCTGGTTAAGCATTTGGCTGGTTAAGCTTTCAGGCTTCTAGCAGCACAGTTCAGCTGAGAGCCATTCAGATATGAGGACACAGAATTTTCCAGTCTGAGGAAACAAGATCAGCTGAGAGTTGGCCAGGTGAGGTTAGCTGTGGCTTGTTCTGTATCTCTGATCTTCCAGTGTTTACCCCAATACCTGGCTTCAAGTTTGTTCTTTATTAATAAGAATGTTTAAGATTCATGTTACACCCTCATATCCTCAGATCACTCTCTTTTTTAAAAAAATTATTTATTTTTATTTTATTTTTTTATTTTTATTTTATTTTTTTATTTTCCGGAGCTGAGGACTAAACCCAGGGCCTTGTGCTTGCTAGGCAAGCGCTCTACCACTGAGCTAAATCCCCAACCCCGGATCACTCTCTTTTGCTTGTTTATTTTCTTAGGGATATGTCAGCCAACCTGGTTGTAGCTCAACCAGCCCATGCGAGACCTGGCATTACCTCTTCTCCTGCTGAGGGATTTACCAGAACTTGTACAGTTTGCTTCTCTCTGACACAATCCAGCCCCAAATCTGTATATTCACACATCATCCCTTCAGTCCCGCATGAGACTAGGGTAAAGACCCAGTTTACTAAAGTCACATCTTTTGAGCAGGTTACATTTTATTGTAGGGGGAAAAAAACCCATAATCTATCTATATGCTATCTATATCTCATAAATGGTTTTTCATTGACACCTCTCGTACAATAGGGGAGGGTGGCAGACATTCAGCTCTTTGTTGGATGGATAACGAGATAACCACGGGCTTCCAAAAGCTACTCTGGGCCTGACTGACAAAATACACTGGAAGCACTTACTGCCGAAGTGTTTAGTGTCCCGTGAATGCAAAGAAAGTAGAAGACACAATCACGGCCACAGACAGACACAGAGGAAATTATATTACTGAATAAAGAACCAATTTAGCAGGGAAGGTATTCAGCTGGGCATGGTGGAAAATAATGAGAACCATTAAGAGGGTCCTTAGATGCAAATAAGAAGGCCTCGGAGACAAAGGAGACTTCACTGCCCTGTCTCTGCAGCCTCGCCAGGGTTGAAGTGTCGCTCCGTGGCTTATTTTGGCTACTCTAAGATTTACCACTCTATGCTCGTGGTACGGCACCTCTGCATCTTCTAGGTATCAGTACAGTTAATTATACAGAGAGATCCTTTGGTCCATCTTCCCATACCAGACTGTTGTTGTGGAGTTTTGCTTGCATGCTTGTGTGTGTGTGTGTGTGTGTGTGTGTGTGTGTGTGTGTGTGTGTGTGTGTGTGTGTGTTTGAGATAGGATCTTGCTAGATAGCCTGGCTAGTCTAGAATTTTAGATTCTCCTGTCTCAGCCTACTGAGTGCTGGGATTTTAGAAGTGCAGCAGCACACCCAACGATGAACATATTTATATATTTTAGAATTACTTTAATTACCCTGATACGCTTAAAGATTAAATTAAAAGCTCTGCTTTGGCAAGCTCAGGGTGAGCTCTATCTTCTAGTTATCTTTAATTGTCAGCTTGACACAGCTTAGAGGCAGCTGAGAGGACAGCCTGGATTGAAGAATTGCCTCGATCAGCTTGGCTTGTGGGCATGCCTCTCTCTCTCTCTCTCTCTCTCTCTCTCTCTCTCTCTCTCTCTCTCTGCCTGTGTGTGTGTGTGTGTGTGTGATGTCTTGATTGCTAATTGATGTAGCAGGGTCTCTCTCTCTCTCTCTCTCTCTCTCTCTCTCTCTCTCTCTCTGTGTGAAGTCTTGATTGCTAATTGATGTAGCAAGGCCCAGCCCACCATGGGTAGCACTATCCCTAGGCAAGTGGTCTTGGGCTGTATAACAAAGCTAACAGAGCCTGGGCCTGAGCTCTTCTCTTCTTTTTACATTGGTTGCTAATAGACAACCTATTTAGAGTTCCTTAATAAAACTACTTGAGATTTTCTTCTACAGTTCTGACAGAGCTGGTAAATATAAGCTTACACATCATCAATTCACACTTGTATTGAACGGGATTCATTTTTCTGGAATTACATGATCTATGGCTAAAACAAAATCCTTGCATACTTTCTTTGATTTAGCGATTGCACCATTCAAATGTATCAAGAGAGTATGGTGAATAGGATAAACATATACAATTTTCACGTATTCATTAAAAAACAATCCCCTGTTTCAAAACCAGTGAATTTGGGTGGTGTCTCTTCTGAGGTCCTTAGAAGTGTGGCTCCTATGTGGAACTTCACTGTGCAACTTTTCCTAGAGAGACATGGACAAATTATTCACCCTCCATAGGACACCAATGACAGAACAAAGATCCCACTCCACCCTGGTGTATTTTGGGGGACCAGTGAGGTCACTTACATGAGCATGGAGACTCAAAGGAAGCTGTGTCATTGAAAGGTCCCCCTCAGCATGGATGACAGCTTGTGAAATCCCTGCTCAGCTTGAAAGCAGTTCAACCGCACCATCTCCACTCTACCAGCCATCATTTACTACTTCCTTCATGTTGGGGAGGGGGCTTGTGAATATTTTCACTTTCTGAGCTCCCTTCCCGAGTTTAATGAGCCTCCCGAGCCCTGCGGGCTTTCTCAGCTTCCTGAGTCCTCTCCATCCTTCTTTGCCTTTTCAGGAGGGAATGTTTCAGTTAAGAGGAAATAGCTACACACACACACACACACACACACACACACACACACAAAATAAAAAAAGCCACTTAGGACTGTTGGCACATAAATGCTGTAAAATGTGCTAAAAATCTAAAATTGTGGTCGGCTACGTTTTAGCTCATAACCCAAGCCTGAGAGAATGCACGGTTCTTCAGAGGAAAGAGTAAGATGAAGAGATGAGGGAAAAGGAGCATTCTCAAGTGGCTGGGCTGAGACACTTGTATGCTTGAATGGAAAAGTAGAGAGACCTTGACTCTGTGGCCCCATATGTGTCCACAGTGACAAGGCTTACCTCTTAATAAATGAAATGGTAAAATTTGCAGTTAATCAAGTTCAACTTGTCTCCATGACTGGATTCCCCATTGGGCAGTCTTCCACGGAAGGCATTAGGGACCCTGTAAAAGTAGGGCAGTTTGGCTGGGAATTGACCAGGACTTTACTTCTGGACTTTTGAAGATAATGGGCATTTGCCAACAATGTAAGGAGCTCTTTTCTCAGGAGGGAGTGCTTTTAAGTTTCTTAGTCTATTAATTAGTTTCTGAAGGTAACAACATTCTTTGAAGTATTCCAATTTTGCAAAAATAACTATAAAACTCAGTGGTACAGAAATGTCCCAGCTAGGGTTTCCATTGCTGTGAAGAGACACCATGACCACAGCGACGCCTGTAAAGGAAAACATTCTACTGGGGTGGCAGCTTACAGTTTCAGAGGTTCAGTCCGCCACCATCATGGTGAGGAGCATGGCGACCTGCAGGCAGACATGGTGCCAGAGGAGTAGCTGAGAGTCCTACATCTCGCAGGCAACAGGAAGTTGACTGAGACACTGGGTGGTATCCTGAGCATAGAAAACCTTAAAACCTGCCCCGACAGTGACGTATTTCCTCCAACAAGTCCACTCCAACAAAGGCACATCTCCAAACAGTGCCACTCCCCATGAGATTACGGAGGGCCAATGACGTTCAAACCACCACAAGAAAGAAATGAGAAAAGTGTAAAAGTCAGCTAAACTCCAGACTGTGCCAGCTATGTGGAGAGTATATCCTTTCTCCTAAGTTCGCTCTAAATAGAACAAGATTCTCTTATGCTGTGGGATGTTCTGTATGGCAAATGTGTTGCTAATTAGTCAATAAATAAAACACTGATTGGCCATTGGCTAGGCAGGAAGTGTAGGCGGGACAAGGAGGAGAATAAAGCTGGGAAGTGGAAGGCTGAGTCAGAGAGACACTGCCAGCCGCCATGATGAGAAACAGCATGTGAAGATGCCGGTAAGCCACAAGCCATGTGGCAAGGTATAGATTAATGGAAATGGATTAATTTAAGCTGTAAGAACAGTTAGCAAGAAGCCTGCCACGGCCATACAGTTTGTAACCAATATAAGTCTCTGTGTTTACTTGGTCGGGTTTGAGCGGCTGTGGGACTGGCAGGTGAGAGAGATTTGTCCTGACTGTGGGCCAAGCAGGAAAACTCTAGCTACACTCTTATAACAAACAAACACACACACATAAGAAGGACACCTGGTGTCCTCTGATCTCCATAAGCATGCACACATATGCACATGAACTCACAAGAATGTGTACACACACACACACACACACACACACACACACACACACACACACACATGCATGCAGATGGGCAGGGTTAATTTGGAAAGTCAAAGGAACACTGTCCTGTTCTGACTCATATCTCTATGGATCAAAAAGAAGCACGCGGGGCGGTGGTGGCGCACGCCTTTAATTCGCACGCGGGGCGGTGGTGGCGCACGCCTTTAATTCCAGTGCATGGGAGGCAGAGGTAGGCAGATCTCTGTTGAGTTCAAGCCCAGCCTGGTCTACAAAGCCAGTTCCAGGACAGCCAGGGCTGTTACACAGAGATACCCTGTCTCAACACCCGCCCCCCGCAAGAAGCATGAATGAATGTTTTAGCCAGAATCTACATGGGTTGGTCACAAATGACCATAGCATTTAAATACACTCAGTTGAGACTGGCAGAAGTTGGCCTCCTTTAAATGCCTTTTTAGCTACTGATGGAAGAGCGGATAACTTAAGACTGAACTCACTCTTCATAAAAACCATTTCATTATAGGTCTGAGTATTTGAATACATATATTTCTATTTGATTTGATTTTTTTGTTTGTTTTTCAAGACATAGCTTCTCTATATAGCCCTGGCTGTCCTGGAACTCACTCTGTAGGCCAAACTAGTCTAAAACTCACAGAGATCCGCCTGCCTCTCCCTCCCAAGTGCTGGGATCAAAGGTGTGCACCCCCACGCCCGGCTTATATTTGACTTGAAATAGCCTCATAAATTACTTCTGTTAAACCAAACCAAATAAGGAACATATAAAGCTGTACAGAAACAGTTATCTTTACCTGTCTTGTTCATACTAGAGAATTATGATATTCAAATCTGTGTTTTATTTCTAATGCTCAGGAGTTGTTTGGAATAATTTGATTTTTCAAAAGGACTTAGAATGGTTTCCACACTTTCCCACTCTATGCCTTTGTCTGTCACTGTCGACACGGAACTTGTGTTGGGAACAAGGATCATTGAGTCTAACACTGATGCTGTCATGTTTGCTTGTCCAGAGATTCTGAGTCCTACAGAAGTCATATGGAGCTGTAAGAACACTGGTGGGAATGACATTCTGTTCTGTTTAGACACTCCGCAACCTAATAGCTGTGACAGAAAGTACCATGCGCCCAAGGGGTGGGAAACAGGACTCACTGTTCCTTGTCTATGCAGTACACTCCCTGTTAGCTACTTTAGCACTGGAGGGTAAAAGGATTAACTATTTGTGAGCATCGCCTCATATAGCAAATCTTCCAAAATATGCCTCTGGATCAGTGGTTCTCAACCTGTGGGGTGTGACCCCTTTGGGGGACACATATCAGATATCCCGCATATCCGATATTTACATTACAATTCATAGCAGTACAACATCAGTTCTGAAGTAGCAATGAAATAATTTTATGATTGGGGGGGGTCACCACAACATGAGGGACTGTTTTTTTTTTTTTTTTTTTTTTTTGGTTTTTTCGAGACAGGGTTTCTCTGTGTAGCTTTGCGCCTTTCCTGAGACTCACTTGGTAGCCCAGGCTGGCCTCGAACTCACAGAGATCCGCCTGGCTCTGCCTCCCGAGTGCTGGGATTAAAGGCGTGCGCCACCACCGCCCGGCCTGAGGGACTGTTTTAAAAGGTCGCAGCATTAGGGAGGTTGAAAACCTTGAAATCCAATTATAGTGGTCAGTGTTTCTTTATTAGAATCAGCTCTTCTGAACACGATTTAGAGTAGTGGAGGCAGGGGGTGAACACTGGCCTGACATGGGCAAGGCCTCAGGCTCCTTCCTAAGCTCTGGGAAACAAATCTGTGAAAGCAAGGCTGATGGCCTACACTGGTAATACCTGCTAGTTTGGAGCTTGAGGCCAAGGGTCACAAGTTCATGGCTTAAGTGGGCTACAAACCAAGTTCAAGGCTAGCCTGGAACAACTTAATCAGACCCAGCCTAAAAATAAAAAAAGCCAAAAGACAGAGATACAGATGAATGGTGAAGTATTTGCTAGCACGTACGAGGCCTTAAGTTCAATCCCCAGTACCACAAAATAAATAAGTAAAAATAAAACAATAATAAGAACAGTAAACAACATGAGGCTTTTGAATCTTTATGCACTTGACCTTGGTCTGTGGGGTAGAGAAGGGAGTCAGTGAGAGGAAGCCCAGCATCAGCTCTCCTGCTGTCTACAGGGTGACGTCATTAGGGTTCCCGAACGATCAAAAGACCTCAAGCAAGTGCGGCTGCATTTATTTCAATGAAAAAAAAATGTTTGAGAACTCCACCACCTGGATTATCTGATGGGATGCTTGTGTATTTAGGGAGATAATTTCATTACTGTGGTGTGAAGCACCCAAACCCATTGTAACTGAGTGAGAGACAAGCTCATCAGCGGCCAGGGTAATTGAGTTAACTGATGACTTTGTAGCCAGGTGATGTCATAGATAAGAACACTTGTCTGTCTCCCCCCCCCCCCCCCCCCCCCCCCCGCCACTGTAGGATATTTCTCGGGTGGAAATTTGCAGAATTACTAGCTGTCTTTCAAGCTAAGAGATAAGCAAGGGGGAGACAATTTATAGGTGGGAAAGAAATTAAGTGATTTCGAATGCTCTGAGAATAGTATGGAAAAGAAACATGATAGAATCACCACAAAGGGAGGGAACCTCAGCTGAGAGGACACGAGTTTGGAGCAGCTGGCATTTGAACACCCTCACATTTCTTTCATTATGGGAAGTGTTTTGAACTGCGGGAGGGTTTGGGGTCTTTTCCTCCTGCGTTCATCCAGTAGTTATAGTAATAGCTGTGTCTCCAGAGTGCTTAGCTCCTACTTCTCGAGTAAAGATAACAATACATTTTGAAGAGACTCAAATTGTTAATGTGAAATTGATCCCCAAACTCCCTTGTCCCGGTCCCTCTGCGTCCCCTGGGCCGTGTCTTCTGATTAAAGGCGAGAGAAGGAAACCCTCCCTGGGAAAGTCCCACGGTGTCCAAGAGCGGCTGGCTAGTGGTGTGTTTTTTAATCTTCCTTGTTCTCGGTTCAGTATGTTACAAGTTTTCAGAGCCTATTTTGTTGATTGAATAATTGACCTAAATATGCAAGGAGGCTCACAGAGAGAAGAGGAGAGAGAAACAGGGGAGGATGGGTTCTAGTATTAGCACTGGAACACATCGGATTCAACCAAAAGAAGGTTTGTTCAGTTTCCTCGGCAAGTGGGAGGAACCTGGAGATTATCTAGGTGGGCAGGACAGAAGGTACTCCTGCTGGAGAGGGTGGGTACAAAACAACAGGGCCTTGGGGACAAGCAGAAAGAAAAGTGGCAAATGGGTAAACAATCGTGGGTTTTTTTTTTTTTTTTTTTTTTTTTTTTTTTTTTTTTGTATACACATCAGTTTCTGTGGCTGCTTATCTAAAATCCCCCCTCTTGGATATGCTTGACTTTCTATGTCAAGTTTGCATTGGGGCAGGCTGTCAGCACACCCCCAAACTTTCACATGCCAACAGCTGTAATTAAGGGAGGAGGCCTGATTTCCATAGTCATTACCTGCAGGACTGGAAGGGTAAATGGATCGCTAATTCATTTAGATAGTTAATTGGCCTTCCAGGTTGGGGATCTTAACGCGGCTTTCTTCTTTGCATGTTCTGTTTAGGGATGCGCTGAGTGTAGATTGTGTTGACCGTGGGCCGAAATTCTGCAAACCGGACTCTGGAATTCCAGCTCTTAAAGTTCCAACGAATGCAAAGGAACTGGAGAACACCGTCAAAACATCAAGTAAAATTCTACAGCAAAATCATTAGCCCTTGATTCTCTTTGTGATTCTATTGGTTCTAGTTACGTCGCGCCCCCTTCCTCAGGCAGCACTGTTTCGTACATGAATCACTAGCTTGGTCATCAGGATCATACAGTGATTGTCGAAACTGTCTTAACAGTTCCCACTGAGCAAAGGTTAAGATAGTTCACTCTTGTGGCCATAAACATGGTTAAGGAAAGAGACAGCTCAAAGATCATTTCTAAAAAAAGGGGCAACTACAAGGGATCTTTTCATGGCCTTTGCCAAGTTTCTGGGTTGGCTAATTACTTTTGGTTAAAAAAAATTTGCTATTTTTGATAGTTGCACCTTTCTATTGTGTAAATGAATTGCATAACAGGAGGGCAAAGGCAGTTTACACACTATACACCATACAACTATACAACACACACACACTGGGTATTGGCTGTGATTCTCATGTGCACTAAGCAGCATTTATCCCAATACGACAAATACTGAAGGAACGCAGTGGCTGAAACAGACGATGCATCTGCGGGTGTTTAGTGAATGAATAAGCACCAACCACTCCCTCAGAACAGGAGCTAGGTAGTAGGAAGTGGGAGAACAGATCCAGCCCAGCCTACCCAATACCAAACAGCCTCTGTCCTGGATAGGGTTAATTGTCGCCAAGGGGAAGATGGAAATCAATAACTATAATTGAAAGTCGACTCACTAGGGGCCAAAGGAGTGTCTATGCATGTGTGTGGGAGGTTGAGCAGGGAGGGCCGGAGGGAGGTAAACACCGGTTATAGGGTTTTCCCCAGACCCAGGCTCTGCTTCCAAATTGAGGCTTGTAGTGTAGAAAGGGCTCTCCTGCCCTCGTCAGAGGCGGAAACTGGGTATTTCTCTCTCTTTTTTTTTCTTTTTGGCTTGCTGACTGACACATTTCGCCTCAGGGTTAATGACTAATCCGAATCGAGCGTTAGGTCATTTTGAAAATATGAGCATTACATTATGGCAAAACACAGCCCGAAGAACTGCCATTCTGCTGTTACTAAACCAAAGAGCCGACACACGGCCAACAGCCTTGAGAGCAAGTGGGTACATCGCCACCCTCTTGTCCCCCACACACACACACTTGGTCTACTTCAGGAAACGTAAAATGAAGACGACTGGGTGGCTGAGCAAGACCTTGATTCGAAACTTTTAAAACGAGAACATAACGCATCTCACTTAAACAAAAAAATCTGTTCACCAGGAGGATTCGGACTGTTCGGGCTCCCACTAGGCTGGGACCTCCTAATCGGCCCTCCGGGACTCTGGAAAGGAAAAGTAGAGCCCTGGCGTCCGGAGCCGGGATGCAGGGAAGAAAGTCCGCAGAGTCCCCGTCGTCGCGGCCCCGCCCCCTCCCACGTGTTGCTCCCCCCCTCGGCTCCGCCCCCTCCCACGTGTTGCTCCCGCTCGGCCCCGCCCCCTCTTTTATTCCCCGGAGCTCCGCGCAGAGCTGAAACTTTGCAACTCGAGCGCGCACGCTCTGCGTTCTTCCCCGCCCGGGCGGCCTTGCGACGGTGGCGCAGGAGGTGGGACCGGCTGGCGGGAAGGCTCGGGGCGCCGGCGCACGCGGAGTGGGGACCTCGGGGGTCGGACGCCGCTCGCAGGAGCCGCGGAGGGCCAGCCCAGCTCCAAGTTCCTAGCCCGGAGAGTCCCATGCCTGGACGGCCCCGGCCTGGAGTCTGAGGTCGCAGCCGTGCTCCCGCAGCTGCGGTGGTCACGGAGAAGCAGCTGGATCCCTGAGCGGCGTGTGGGAACTGCAGCTGGACGGCGGTCGCCGGAGGAGCAGCCACATCGGACACCGCTGTCCCGTGCGCACAGGGCCCGGGACCGCGCTCCCCTGGCTGAGCCGCAGCGCGATGGCCCGCTTGACCGCGGCCATGCAGGCTTGAGCGGACGCCCAGGGCGCGCAGGGGACAACCGCGGGCGCAGGCTGCAGCACTCCGCCGCTGACTTCCCAGCCCCGCGGGCAGTGAAGCCGCTTGCCATGGAGCCGGTGACCAAGTGGAGCCCCAAACAAGTGGTGGACTGGACTAGAGGTGAGCGGGCCGTGGAGGACCTTCCGGCGTCCCGCAGCCCGGGAGATGGGGCGGGCCAGGAGTTGGGCACTGGGGTGCTTGGCCCCTCCTGCGGGCGACAAAGCAAACTTCTGCCGAGCGGCCTGTGCGCCCCTATGTGGTGCGCCTGCTCCGTGCGGTTCCTTTCGGTGGGGGGGTGCGCGTTCTGTGCAGCGGATCGGACACCCATATTTACGCCAGGGGACAGTAGGATGGCCTTTCTGTGAAAGATGGGCTGGGCACGCGGGACTAGGGGATTTGGCGCCAGGGGCACCCTCTCTGCCCTGCTCGGGTACCGTGCCGCGACTTGCTGCCTGTCGCCAAGCGCAGAGACAGACACAAGGCGTCTTTGTGTGGGTGATTGCCGCTGGATTTAGTAAAGGCTGCGGGCCCGGGAGCAGTCCGCGGGCGTGACCGGGCGGTTGGGTAGGTAGACGGAGACTCCTGCGGCCAGTCCAGCCTGTCTGTTTGGGTTGGAGAGGGCGAGCTGGCTTTCAGTGCCTGAGAGACTCCCAGCGCCAGGACTCCCGCAGAGGCAGGGACTCAGCTCTGGAGGCGCCAAGACCCCCCCGGGGGCGCAGCATTTTGAGGCCAGTTAAGGCCCGAGAGGGAGCGGAGTGTCTGGAACTACAGTCCAGTTCTGTACAGTGTTCGGGAAGAGGAAACTCAGTGGGTGCTGGGCGGTCCGGCGGGAGTGGAAGGCTCCCTGTTACTTTATCGTTTCTCTCGTGATTGCTAGGGACAGTTGCCAGAGGAGGCTCAACCCTCTTTGTCCTTTTCCAACAGAACAGAGTCCACTGAAACTAACCAGTGGGTTCTCGGGGGGTCCCACCTCCCTACTTCAACTTTTGCTTCAAGTTACTTGCCCCCCCCCCCCCGCGCACCCCCCACTTCTATTTGGTGTTGCAGGTGAGGAGTGGCACCTCGTCTCAGCAGTAATTAGTGGAGTTGTAGCGTGTTTTACACTTGGTTAAGTGCGCTGTCTTTGCTTTTGTTCATCCCGGTAGACATGGGAAGTAGGTGATGCTGAGGTGTTCAGGTCATCTTTCAAACTACCCTGCCCATCCATGGCTGGGGCACAGTGGAAACTCCTCCTGTGGTTTCTGAAGCCGGTGTCTCATGTAGGCCCCTGGGAGGGGATGTCCCGGTACTGAAGTGTCTGGTGTGTGTCTGATCATTCCCGGCTTCTCTGGAGGAGGGTACCGCATACTTTCTTAGATGGCCTCTTCCACTGTACTGGCTGACCGGAATTGCCGTGTGCTTCGTATGCACGCACCACAGTGGGTGTATGAAGACTTGGTGTGAAGACGGACTAGAGAATGTTAACAACTTTCATATTTATTGCATATTGACATGGTAGTATTTTGAATAAAATTGACTACTAAAATGAACTCCAGCCATTCACTTTTTAATTTTCCTAACTATGGGCGCTATCGTTTTGCGGTGACATGGCTCATGCTTGTGGCTCACATTCTGTCTCTGTTGTACGGTGCTGTTCTAGTCTCATGAATGGGCGACAGAGGATCGCTCTGGCTTTCCTGTGCCTCTGCCAGCCTACTTGGTAATGTACAACCAGAAAAATGGTAACAGGCAAACAGGAGGGTGATGACGTGAGATCTCCACACCCTCTAGTTAGATAGATAGACCTCTCTCTCCTTCTTTATTTTTCCCTTCGTCCTTTCTTAAGATGGGGAAAAATGTTAATTTGCATCCTATTATTATTATTATTATTATTGATTTTAAAGGAAGAAAGGTTAAAACATATTTTGGGGTATCTTTGGCCTTTGGCCTTAGGGCTTGGTTGAGATTGCTTTCATCTCGAAAAGTTTTCTACTGCCCTGTATGAGCTGCTGTGTGTGGCTCAGGACCCTTGATGCCGCCTATCAGTTTACATACCTGTGCTGGTACTTGGTGACATACTACCAATTCTGTGCCCCTTTTGACCTCATAGGAAGACCTAGATACTTTCTGTGTTAGAATCTTAAAAAAAGATAAAAGGTAGAAATACTTGCCTCACTCTTGAACGGCAAGAGGCCGTGTTCCTCCCAATTGCACGCCCTAATAAATGAAGATTTTTTTGCTATAATGTCTCACATGTATTGTCTTTTTAGTAAACAATGGACATATGCCATTTGTTTGCTTAGGGGCTGTTTTTAGCTGTCTTTGACAGTCTCTCTGCCCAGCTCCCACTTTATAAATACATCCCCGTGACAAGTGGCTTGTCACGTAGATGTTGCCACTCTTGATGTTGTGTGACTATGAATGTGGCAGTTATGAGCACTGTGAAAAAAGCACTATCTGCACTCAGCCACATCTACAGCTCGGGCTTATGTCAACATTCCAGATTCATGTTAAGAAAGAATGCAGGGTGCTGGATAAACACGCCCATCTGGCTTTTATTACTAACTTTTGGCTACACCATTACCAGTTTCACCGTGATAGGAATAGATGCCGGGTAAATATTAACAGCCCCAGGCACAGGGTTGGATAGGTATCGTAGAAAT
The DNA here is from genome assembly GCF_007827085.1 of Peromyscus californicus insignis. Lineage (NCBI taxonomy): Eukaryota > Metazoa > Chordata > Mammalia > Rodentia > Cricetidae > Peromyscus > Peromyscus californicus. The sequence goes on from NW_026294525.1 coordinate 12,964,309, forward strand.
ATCAACTCATTTTAACAGGCACAGCCACCTTTGCGGCGGGAACTGTCATTTCCTTGTGTACCCGGTGCCGCACCCGGTGTTGGTTGGTGGGCAGTGTTTGACCTCAGTGGTTTGATGCTGTTTCATCCCGTTGTCTCAGGATTTTCTTCCCAGGGCAGTGCAGAGAGTACACTGAGACTCTGAAGACACTTAGGAGTAGGCCACAGCATTCTCATGATGTAATGTATTGCTATCGTGTGTTGGTGGCAAGAATCCTCTAGCATACACACACACACACACACACACACACACACACACACACACACACACACAATTATTTTACATGGTCTCTGTGTGTCAGAAAGTTGTGCAGACATGAGATGAATTCTTAGTTCGTGGCATGTGTCCAACCAAACAATTTGGTTAAAGGCTTTTTTTTTTTGCAAATTTTACAACATGTCGAGGCAGCCACACAACAGAAGAACCATTGCGTTAAGCAAGTGTGAGTTTTAGTTTTCTCTTGTACAGGAGTCTGAGGTTGGGCAGCCCAGGGGCTTCTGTCACCCTGGTCTCCTGGGATGTCTGTGTGGCATAGCCTGTGGTCTCACCCCTCAGTGTAGATGGCTGTTCTGTCCCAGGTCCTGTGCCTGTGTCAGCAGGAAAAAGGACACTTAGTATAAACACCCAGTGACAGCCAAGGCTCCCCTTTAAAAAGTTCCCCGTGAAACCCGTTCACGTCACGCGGGTCTCCATCTCCGTTGTCAGAATGGCGACGTGACCACTTTAGGCTGGAGAGGGAGCCGGCCACTGAAGATCGCTTTTTGTGTATGTGTGGTGCTGGGGATTGAACTTAGGGACTCACGCGTAGGCAAGGCACTCTACCACTGTTCCACACTTTCAGCCCCTAGTTGGGTACATTGTGGCCTTAAAACAGTTGGAGTATGGTCAGGAAGGAAGGAAGGAAGCCGAGGTATTGACAGGCAGTCTGAGTGTCTACCACATGGCATTGGACATGGAGTGTAGGCCTATGATCATAGCTGTACTTCAAGAAGGGCACACGCCAGTTTCCTACTGACTGGCCACAGGCCTGCTCTGCTGTAGAAACAGTGTCGTATTTTCATTCCTCTTGGGTATCCTCAGGTCAGAACCTTAAAATAGATGAGGTCTTTGTCCCTGAGCCTCATTTACATACTAGTTTTGTGACAGACTTCTGCCCCCAGTTGCATTTCTGCTTTCACACTCTTGGGCAATGGGTTCGAGAAGGAAGACTCTGCTTTGCCCAGTGTCCCTCTCCTTCTCTTGGCCATGATCAGCCGGAACTGGCGGCTCTCAGTCAGCGTGATTACTGAGTGAGGACCTGGCTAGCTCAGCACTCCTGCTGGAAGCCTTCCGCTGACCAGCGGACGGGGCACCCATGTTAGCGTCAGTCACTGTCTCCGTCTCCATGGGACAGTGACGGGGACTTTTCCCTTCCGAGGTCGAGCAGGTGGCATTGGAGGCCTTTGCCTGTCCTTTTTCTTTCCCTGCAATGCCCGATCAGACAGCGTATCCGCAACCTTAAAGGGTCTCACTGTGCGCTCATGGAGGGGCTGGTGGGTTTCACAGTGCAGGCCAGCTAGAAGGTGCCATCTCACACTGTTGGGCACGGCCACTCCTCCCTACAGTAGTACATGGGGGCCAGGTTTTTACAGTACTGGTTCCAGTTGAGGGCAGACCTTTTCTTTTGGCCTCCGTGATCACCGGAAAGGGGAGGTCTCAGGAGACGTAGGGTCATCATTTTACCGTAGGTCCAGAAACTTCTGCCCGTCGACTCCCTCTCTGGCTCTGTTCTGTTTCCTGAACTTCAGTAATTAAAGTTTCCTTAATCACCATGTCGGAAAAACATTAAATGAAGCGCTTACTATGCGGTAGATGCTGTTTCAAGAGCCCGCTGTAGACACACTCCTTTGAATCCTCCGAAAACCCAAGCGGAGAGGTAGGTGCCGTTGTTGGCCCATATTAAAGGGACGGAGGCAGGAGGAGAGTTTGCTCAGGGTCATGGATTTACAAGCAGTGTGTGCTTTGAAGCTCATCTCCATCCCTTCATCTCTGTGATGCCTCATGCCAGCCAGAGGAGCCGAGAGGCTGGCTGGGAGCGTGGGCACCGCAGTCAGCTCGGTCAGCATCCCAGTTATGCCTCTGACTGTGATCTTGTGTAAGTGCTCCATAAATTGCTATGCTGTGTATTTTTTTTATTGCTTCCTTCCCTTTATCCTATAGCTTCAGGTCATGAACTGTTCTCCGAGCAGTGAGGTCTCTCTCATAAGGCGGGCGGATTCTGGCCAGAGGGAAGCGCGGGTCTCTGCTGGGGAGGCTTCTCTGCCACTTGCCAACCAGCCAGAGAATTGGAGTGGCACCTGTAGCCCATCGGGAAGGTTCCCTGTGCACCTCTTGTTAATACGGGGCGAACAGTCAATCCACATTTCCCCTTTGCTCTGTGTGTGTATGTGAGTGCGTGCGTGTTCATGTGTATGTGGAATGGGAAGTCTGTAGCTGGAGCTTTCCTGCCTGGCCCACAGTCAGGACAAATCTCTGTCACCCGCCAGTCCTACAGCTGCTCAAACCCAACCAAGTAAACACAGAGACTTATATTGGTTACAAACTGTATGGCCTTGGCAGGCTTCTTGCTAACTGTTCTTATAGCTTAAATTAATCCATTTCCATTAATCTATACCTTGCCACATGGCTCGTGGCTTACCGGCATCTTCACATGCTGTTTGTCATCGTGGTGGCTGGCAGTGTCTCTCTGACTCAGCCTTCCACTTCCCAGCTTTATTCTCCTCCTTGTCCCACCTACACTTCCTGCCTAGCCAATGGCCAAACAGTGTTTTATTTATTGACCAATCAGCAACACATTTGCCATACAGAACATCCCACAGCAGAAGTCAACCTCAGGTGCCATTCCTCGGGTGCTGTCTGTCTTGTGTTTTGAGACAAGGTCACTTGCTAGTACCCGGGGCTCCTCACATTATTAGCAAAGCTGGCTGGCCAGCAAGCTCCAGAAATTCTCCTGTCTCAGCCTCCCTAGTTCAGTTTTATAAGTGTGCACTACTGTGCCTGGCTTTTTCACTTGGGTTCTGGGGAATGGGACTTAGGTCCTCACGTTTGATGGGCAAGCACCTTCACCTACTGAGCCACGCCCCCAGGCCCCTTGGCATCCGCTCTAAGAGTCATCCCACTTCCCAGCTAGCATGACAGTTAAAACGACCCTTCCTGCCACCACCCGTACCCACCTGGCATCTGGTCCGTGAACACTGGCATTGGCCGCCTCTGGCGTGTTCAGGCCTGCCACACCAGAGTCTATTTTGATGGGACCCCCTGGTCACCACATACCCTTCACAGATGGGGACGCCCTCTTGTAGCACCCAGCTGAAAACATGTTTTCAAAGTTAGCTGGTAGGTTCCTGCCTCTCCCCTGTCACTGGGCCGCTGGTCTTTCACACGAGATCAGTGCTGGAGTTCCGGAGTAACTCCCCCTTAGTTTGAGGATGCTTGACCTGGCCACTCCTTAAGACGGAAAGGGCAACCTTAAGGCTTGTGCTTCTATTTATAGGCATCACCTAGCAACAACACATGTAGTGCTTAGCAGAGTCAAAATGAGCCATTGCCCCTGTGAATCTTTATCTATCCTCTGGGACTTTCGGAGTGCTCATAACAACTTTGGATTTTATTTATTATTTTTTATTCTTTAAGATGAGCGATGGAGAGGTGTTGTGAGGGTCAGTCCTCGACATGACTAATGGCTTGTCCCATGCGGCTCAGCTGTACTGAGGACGATACGAAGGGCCTTTGGCCTGTCATATCTTCTGGGCTGTGACCACGTGGGGCTTACTGCTCCCAGCCGATTTTGAGATTTGTGTGTGTATATATATTGCTGGTGGTGGAGAGAGACACTAAAGGCCACGTCAGGGATAAATAACCACAGCAGTTTTCAAAATTTAGAAGTTCATGTCGCGCCAAGCTGGGCTGTCCTGGGTCCCATATCCTGGGAGATGGGGAGGGGACCTCTTCTTGTCCTGCTCGGCCATCAGAGACTCACTTGTTAAGCTCACCTCGGTGGGTGCAGCTGTAAGCCTTCTCTGGCCTGCCTCACCATCTGTGCTGCCGCTTCTTCCTGTGTCCGTCGAAGCTAGCCATGCCTGGGAACGTCTGTGGTCTCGTCTCCCTTTCCTTTTTCTGTTTTTCTCCCGTTTCTACTTTCTCTGGAGTTTTATCCCTGGCTTAGCCGTTTTCTGGGCTTGACAGGAGCAAGTGTGGCTTTATTTCCACGAGCTCTACGGAGCCCTCCCAGGTTTCCCTCCCAGGTTCCCCTTTCCTTTAACCGTTTTCCCAGGCTGCTCACATCGCTGGGGGTGCCGAGTTGAGGCTTTGCGAGTTGGGTGAATTGTCCCAGATCAGGAGGCCAGGAGCTGAGACGGGTTCACAGGCCCTGGTTCCTTCCTCCAGTCCTGGTGGGACGAAATGTCCGGCTGCAGCTCCTGCAGAATTCTTGCTATTAGGAACTTCTCTTTCTAGCAGTTGGGACATTAGCTCAGCAAGAGAATAAGCCATTTCTCCTCTGGCTTTCTTAACTGTGTGTGTGTGTGTGTGTGTGTGTGTGTGTGTGTGTGTGTGTATGTGCACACAATAATACTACTTTATTTTATTTTATTTTCTAGTGATGGGATCCAATCCTGAGCCTTGGGCATGGTAGACCCTGAGCTACACCCCTCAACCCGTTTTATTTTTGCGTTGAGTGCCACATTTCTTGTCTGAGTGGTACAGTTAGCACATCTGGCTGGTAGACTCACACACGTATGTACACATGTGTCTATTTTTCTTAAACAACACTTGCAGTTGTTACAAGCCTGTTTGGTGTTCTCGTGATTCATCAAAGTGTACCCATTTAGCTGCTTTGGGCAAGAAAGCTGGGCAGGTTGAGGGACTGAAGACAACAGAGACTTTGGAGGGAGCTAGAACCTGACTCAAATCCTGTGTGTGACACACAGAGGTTGGAAAACTTTGCCATGTGACTTCGCCAGGCTCGTCTTTACATGGGTCTCATCTCAGAAAAGGGACGGATCATAACCAGCGTACAGGATTTTAGTTAGAATGAAAAGACACAACCATATAGGGAGAACACTTGGCATAGTATGTGGTGTATAAATTATTTATGATTAATTATTTATTATTAATTCATAACACTTCCAAGTGAATGAATGAGATATAATTGGATAATTTTTATTTCAGTATTCAGCATCCTTGTGACTGGCTGTCACCTTTCCCATGTCACATAATCATTTGTGACAGCAGGTCCTCCTTTGTTTTTGTTGGTAGACAGGAGGCAAGTTAAGTGGGTTTATCAGCTGTTTTCTGCCCTGTGGTTTTCTTGGTCATGTCCCTTTTCTTTCCTGAGAGGACCCTCCTATGTCCCGCGGGAAGGTGGGGGTATAAAAAGATGGGGTGGCTTCTCTTTTGAAAACCATATAGTGGTAGCTCTTGCTGTGGTGACGTTCTGTGCTGTGGTAGAAAAGTGCTTCAGATTAATTTAACAAGTGGGATCCCTCTCTGTCTGTGCAGGTTTGATGTTAGGACTCCTGGATATCCACTTATCCTTATGTAAAAAGGCACAGTGTTTGTGTGGAATCTACATGCGCCTTCTCTTATGCTTTCAACCATTGTTAGATTATTTATAATATACAAGGTAAAGGATATATGGGTTGTTATGAAACTGTACTGCTTAGGCAGTAATAATAAGAATAGTAGGTGTATACATCTTTGGCACAGACAGATTTTTCCTCCCAAATGGTTCATCTGTGATCACTTTAGTTTGCTGAAGGGAAGCCAGAGTGGGGAGCCCAGGGCTATGGAGGCTGATGGTGATTCATGAGTTCCAGGTGATGCTCTGGGGACAGACTTTCAGCTGCTTTTAGCCTGATAGATGTGGCGGGTAACAACAGTCAACCGGGTGACAGTCACCCGCCGTTGCATAGAGGGATGGGAAGGAAATCTGAGTTGTTAAGTGTGAAGAAGAAAACAGGGCGGAGATGTGGAGGACAACCAGGCAGCTGGTGAAGGGCTCCCTTGGATGGTGGGATCAAGGGCGCCTTTCTGAGAAGATGGCACAGAGATGTGACCAATAGGAAGGAACTGGCTGTGGAGAGAAGAGGGGGAGGACGGTCATGTGAGAGAGTGATTTGTGCCGAGGCCCTGCAGAGTGAATGAGCTTGGAGGGGCGCTGAGGAAAGGAAGGCTGGTGGAGCTGTGAAGGACAAGGCTGGTGGGGTGGTAGGTGGAGTGGGGAAGGGGCTGTGAGAGAGAAAGGAGAGCAGGCCGCGAGGGCTCGTGCGCGTTGTGGACAGGCGCTGGAAAACTTGGTACTTGGGATGAAAAGCAGGGCATGGCCTTGTCTGATCTGGCTTCTGTTTTTTGTTTGTTTTTCGAGACAGGGTTTCTCTGGGTAGCCCTGGCTGTCCTGGAGCTCGCTCTGTAGACCAGGCTGGCCTGGGACTCACAGAGATCCACCTGTTTCTGCCTCCTGAGTGCTGGGATTAAAGGCGTGCACCCCCACCGCCCAGCTCTGATCTGGCTTCTGAAAGCTTGTTCTGGCTTCTTGTAGCAGAAGTGGATTTAGGGACAGTAGCTGCAGATGTTGTTTTAGACTGTGACATTGTCAGGTTAGACTCTGAAGTCAAGTTTAGGACGGTTTGTCCACCTCTTTAAATCTCAGTGCTTTGAACACAGCTGTTGCAGTTGGGATGTCTGTCTCTCTCTTTTCCTCCTACCAGGGTTAGGTGAGTTCTCTGGCCTGCCCTTGCCCCGGTTCCTGCCTTGCTGCGTGTGCTGGCCATTCAGCCCTTGTCTTGTTGCCTTCACGGGCTCTGCTCACATCCTTGTTCTTTTCTGGAGCGTTCTGCGGGAGCTGCAGTGTCTGAAGTCGCTCGATCCTCTCTGAGTAAGAGTTTCTGTGAAAGTGGTCTTGGCCCGGTTTGTTTTCTTTGACTCAAACGGCTAACAGAACAGTTTTTAACCTGTGCCCAGGAGGTTCAGATGCAGATGTGTTTCCCAGGACAGACAAAGCAGTCAGTCCTCTAAGGTACAGACCAATAGGCCGGAGGCAGCAGAATGCTTTGTGTTTGAAAACTTTGAAAGGGTTTGAGTGCAGGAACTGGCAGATCTGACTGAAAATATTTTGCCTCGCCGATGGACTGTCCTAATTTTTATTTTAGAAAACAGAGCCGTTTTAGTTGAATAGATGGTATTTTGGGAAATTCTCAGCAAGCAAGAGTTGAGCACATTTTTAAAAACACTCAGTGTCTCACTCCTCAATAGGGAAGGGTAAAGAGGGAGGGAATTGAAGGCAAATAATTGGCAAGTTCTACTTTACTCCAGGCCCAGTTTCTTGGTTGCCTTGAGGCAAGGAGACTGTCATTCTCCAGGAGGAAAACCCCTGTGTTATCTATCAGAAAGGAGGCAGCGCTGAGTCATGTTTTCCTGAGGAAAAGATTGTAGTGAAAGGAAGCAATCTATTTCCTATGTTAAGAGTTTTGCAGTGTGGGGAAAGTTAGTGTTTGGGGCGGGGATGAATGTGTTTCCAACTGAGAGCAAATGTGTGTTTCCAACTTAAATATGTACTAATTGAACAACCTTATATGTTCTCAGAGGTGTGTGGGGGTGTGTGGGTTTGTGTGTTTGAGTATGTTCATGCACAAGCATGTTCCTGAGTGCACGCGCCACGTGTGTGTGTGTGTGTGTGTGTGTGTGTGTGTGTGTGTGTGTATACAAGCGAGGAGAAAATGGCAGGTGCTGCTCCTCAGGCATTATCTACCTTGTCATTGTTTGTTTGTTTGTTTGTTTGTTTATAAGATAGAGTGTCTTGCTGAGACCTGGGGCTTGGCGGCAAGGCCGTGCTGACTGACCAGGGAATCTGTGGACCTGCCCATCTCCCCACTGCTGGAATTACCATCACATGCCATCATGCCTGACTCTTTTTGTTTTTACTGTAGGTTGTAGGTCATTATGCTTGCGAGGCAAGCCCCTTTCTGACTGAGCCGTCGCCCTGGCCCCTCGAGGTCATTCCAAATCACGGTGTCAACAAGAGAGTCTAGTGAGAAGCCTGTGGGAGCATGACGGATATGGCAGAGGAGCAGGAACATGGTGTGCTGGGAGGGCCTGGCTCCCCAGCACCTGTTGGAGCTGTCAGCACCGTGGATTCCGACAGGAGCCGTCCCTAACTGTGAACAGATGACGCATCTGTGAGCAGCAGTTCTGAAAGTTCCTGTCTACCCCAAGCTTAGGATGCTTAACAACGAGCATCAGAAAGATACCCACTCTCCACTACTGGGGTGCCTGGCGACGTAGGGGACGATGAGGCTTAACTGGGAGCACCCCAGCCAGCTTGAAGCGCCTTACCCAAAGCCGACTGGTAAAGACAGACATCTCTGTGGAAGGAAAAAAAAAAAAAGCCTCTATTCTGATTTGGATCCCGACAGGAATGGGCTGGGAACAGGGAGACATGCCGGGTGCCTACAAATAGGTGACCGTTATCTTTGACCCCTAGTGGTTCTGACTGTTTGAAGAGACCCTTTCCCAGACAGGTATCTGTGCCGCCTCCTAGTGTCCTAACACCCCACTGCCCTGGAACCAGCTTGCCCAGCATCAGCATCACCTGGGGACGTGGTTGTGTGGCTCAGGCCCCTGAACCTCAGCATCGTCAGGCAATCCTGGTGCAGGCTGTAAGTCCAGAAGCATTAGTCTGTCCCCTTTCGGAGGGGCCAAACAGAAATAAATGACAGCAGTCAGACCCTCCACATAATGTCCACTGACAAGGTGGCTTTAGCTTGATGCGTGAGGAGTGATTAGGAAGGAGTGCTCTTCTTGCAGGGATGTTTTTTGACATGCTTAAGTATATGGGTCGCTGGATCTGAGTTCCTGAGTGCTCTTTCCATGGCGCGTACAGGGGGGCAGTTAAGGTGGTTGGCTCAGTGGACTCCCAGCTGGCAGCTCCACCCCGTGTGTAGAACATCTGTTGGTTGTGATCTTCTGTGTTGCTATACCTGGGGAAACCTAGGGACAAAGACCTAGGTATTTCATGGGTCTGTTTCTCCCTTCGATAGGCTTAAGTCACTTACTTATTTAGATTTTTTTTTTAATGGTGCTGGGAATGGAAGCCAGGATGTGTATTCTAGGCAAGCATGCTGCCACTGATCTGCAGCTCCAGCCTTGTTTGAGTTAGGTCTCAGTAGTACGTGTAGCTCAGGCTGGCACTGAGCACTTGTTCCCCCTGCTCGAGTCTCTGGAGCACTGGGATTACTGGAGGGTGCTACCAGGCCTGGCCTGAGAAACTGTTTTGTCTCGGTGTACGGTCCCAGAATCAGTCAGACCCAGACGTGAGCACTGAGGGCCGGGCAGGGTCACGAGCTGTGCACCAGGATTCTCGAACTCAGATGCTGTCGGGTTGGGCCAAGTGCAGTGTTAGACGTGGAGGCTGGGGACCTAAGACACCAGGGCGGGGTGGAGACTGTAGTAAACCCAGACACACATACGGCCTTCAGTTTCTGCCGACCGTGGACCTGAACTGTGCAGGTCTCTGGACTTTTGGTTTGTTTGTTTCAGAAGAAGCTGGAAATCTTTGTGTAGTTGATATTTACCAATTTTAAGAAACTGTTTGTAGGGCCTCTTTTTTTTTTTTTTCTTGGCGTGCACCAAACAAAAACATCCTTGTGGGATAGTTTCTGACATCCCCCGTGGTCAACATTTCTAGGTTAATTGTTCTCATGAAAATATACCTACGAGATGTGAGTAAATTGGCTTCCTGTGTATTAATTCTTCAGTTAATTAGTACTCATTTTCAGCCTACAATTTCATCTTCGTTTATCTATTTTCATGACTTCTAAGATTGCAACATAGAGTTGTGTGCCAGGATTGTTAAGGTGGGTTACCCTTGCCTGGGTGGACCCAGGAGACCTCTGGGTAGCTATTTTTCAGTGAAGACACAGGCTTTTGGGTCCTCCCAGCTCAGTTTACCTACAGAGTACTGACTGTGTAGTCTTGGCCCCCAGCTGGAGCTGTTTCTATCTGTATTATCAAATTTCATGTGCCGCTTAAATTGTATTATGTTTCCAAATTTGGGGACAACTTAGTGCGATCCTTATTGGATTATTAAATTACCAATCGTCTTGAAGTCCTTTTTAGCCTCACAGTGCCCTGAATTGGCAAACAGAACTAAGAAATTAAGTGTTCCCAGCACTTAAAAAATTGGAGTACCACCTCCCCATGATAAAAATTGTGAAACTTCTTTCTAAAACTTAGGGGTCATTTTAATCTTTCAGTTTGATCTGTAAATGTATAGATAATGCATAGGCTTTAAGTATATGTGTGAATACATGTTGTATGTACATATTTATCTATGTGCATACATGCATGGATGGTCATAATAGATGACATTTTGTAAAGTTTTCATTAGGTCTTAGTCAACTGTTCATTACTTCCTAAAAGCTCAAAATCAAGAAGGGTGTGTAGATGTTCACTTTCGTCCCAACAGCTTTGCTTCATGCTAGGAGCAGGGTTTTCATTGCCTGTCTCTAGGCAGCCTGCAGTTGCTCAGGGATATGGTGCTTAGGGAGGCTCTCGGTAGCATGCTAGCCCTTTGCTAAGGGTTTTCAGGATTTCTCTCATTCAGGTCTGGAGGACAGCATGTGGGGCACATGGCTAGGTAAGTGTTTTTCAGGCTTTTGTGAACCACTCGTGATCCACTACTGTTGAAGAAGTTTGCTCTTAGTTCATTGGATGATGAGAAAATAGCACAGAGGTTGGGAAAGGTGTGCCCACAAGGGCTGTGGAAGTGAGGAGGCCTTTGTAGGGGAGGTGTGGGTAGAGGCTGAGAGACCAGCTGTGAATAGTGCAGAGTTCTTTCTTGAGGAGATGTCGTACCCCAGAGAAGCACTCCATAACCTCTGCAGGGTCTAACTTTGAAGTCTGGGTTTTGTGACCCAGCATGGTGATAGCATTAAAAAAATGTTAGAGCAGTGGTTCTCAGCCTGTAGTTCTTGACTCCTTTGGTGGGTCGAACGACCCTTTCACAGGGGTTGCCTATGACCACCGGAAAACACAGATATTTATGTAACGATTCATAACAGTAGCAAAATTGTAATTATGAAGTAGCAGCGAAAATAACTTTATGGTTGGATGCCACCGCAGCATGAGGAACTGTATTAAAGGGTCACGGCATTAGGAAGGTTGAGAATCACTGTGTTAGAAGGACTAGTGGAGATAGGTCAGTCAGTAAAGTTTGCCCCACAAAACACAAGGGCCTGAGTTTAGATCCTCAACTCAAGTAAAAAGCCAGGCATGGTGATTTTATACTTATAATCCTAGGATTGAGAGGGTAGGGCTGGAAGGATGTAAGGCTTACTGGCCAGCTAGTCTAGCCCTCAATCCCAGTGAAGAGACCTTAGCTCAAAAACAGAAATACGAACAGACAAAAACCCCAAGGGGGATTGCTCCTGAAGAATGACACCTGAGCTTGAGCTCTGCCTTGCACACCCACGTGTACTTGTACTCACATTCACATGTGCGAGCCCCCTTCCCCCCCACCTCGTGCACTACACACCAAGTTTCAGTTCTGGGGGTGATCGTCTTGCTGGGTTCCACTCTTTAGGATGACAGAGTTCCTTTCTCCTCTCTTTGCAGAGCTCTGATTGTCTCATGTCTTAATGAATGCAAATCTCATGCCGCTTGGCACATGAGATGTGTTAAGACAGAGGAGTGTTAGCCGGAATCCAGGGCCTCAAACTTGAGTGTGAAATGATGCAATATACATGAACATGACACCCCAGATTATTCCCATAGGTGCATCCTAAATGGTTGGCCGCAGACTAGAAGAACCCAGAGCATTCAGGCCCCAGGACGGCATCTAAACAGGGCGCAGATGCAGTGCTGATCAATGAACGCACAGTGCCTCTTGGAAGGATCAGGGAGTCTTGCCCACTGCTTAGTGAGATAGCAACGCTGGCCGGCATTGCCGGCTGCAGAGGCTCTGTGGGCAGGAGAAGCCGGTTCTCTGAGCTTTCTACCTATGTAGGTTTGCCAGTGCAAGCCGTGAGGAGGAGAGCAGCGAGGCTGGCCAAGGGTGAGGCTCTGGACAGCGTAGCACTCTGCAGGCCCGGCCTGGCTTGTTACTTGTTCACCACCAGCCTCTCCAACCTTTCGAAACAGGTGTGATTTTTTTTCTCAAGGAAAGTTAACAGAATCCCTTATCACTTAATGATATCTACTATAAGATGAGAGACCTTGTTTTTTTTTTTTTTTTTTTTTTTGCATATGGTTTAATATCTATTAAAACCTGCTAGTTTCTCAGCTCTGATGGGCCTGGAAAAAAATAAAAATAAAAAGATTTCAGTTGAGTACTGTGCCCCTGAATCCTGTCAGGAGCTGTGTTTCTGTCCTCCACTCAGGGTCTGTGAGCTGAGAGTGCCCCATTATTTCACCTATCAAGTCTGGTAATGGGCAGTGTTTGTCATTAAAGTTAGTGAGTACTGCCTGTGTGCCAGGCACCGGCCTCCCCTCCGAGCTGAGGATGCAGCAGGGGGTACAAGGCTGCAGCTTCCTTCTTTCTGGAGCTGATGGCCTGGTGGGGGCGGATGGCTGATTGGTATAATTGACTTGCATGCATACAGATGTGATCTCTGCTGCGTGGAAGGACCACGGGTGGGTGTGAAGAGAGGAGGGGATGTAGTTTTAGCCAGGGTGACTAGGGACAGATCTCAGTGAGCATTGTGACCAACAGGTTCGGAGGGTATTCTTGGCAGAAGGAAGCGCGAATACCAATGGATGCCCTTAGATGGGGTGTGGCTGGCATGTTGAAGAAGCTGCAGCAGAGAGAGAGAGAGAGAGAGAGAGAGAGAGAGACAGAGAGAGAGAGAGAGAGAGAGAGAGAGAGAGAGAGAGAGAGAGAGAGAGAGAGAGAGAGAATAGAGAATAGAGAAAGCCGTGATGGAAGAGGAAAGGCAAGGCCAGAAAGGGAGGTGCCTCAGAGATCATGAAATATACTTCGGCTTTCCTTCAGTGTTTCAGGGAGCCCTCGGAGGGTTTTGAGCCGAGGAATGACAGTAGAGTCATGTTTTGAGGATATAGTGATGCTGTGCAAGGTGGGATTAGAGTCAGATCAGACACTGTCTCGGTAATCACGTTGGGATGAGAGAACCGCTCATCGCTTTTGGCTCTGGCCATGATGAACTTGATAGGGTTGCTGGTGGGATGGCGGAAGCTGTTATCTCATTAGGCTGAAACACAATCGGAGCTGGAGGGAACCAGATGTGGCACTGTGTGCTTGTTACGTCTAGCATTTGCAGGGCTGAGCCAGGAGGCTTGCCTTGAGCTCACTGCCTGCCAGGGCTGTGTAGAGTGATCCCGCCAAAGAAACAAAAAAAACAAAACAAACAAACCAACAACAACAACAACAACAAAAAAAACCCAAAGCACCTTCCCAAATAAACAGAGCCCTGATGGATTCTCAGCGTCTGTAATAGGTAACTGTTGGGCTGTTGAGAGAGCTGATAAAGTGGGAAGGGTCTCATCCTCCCTGCACTGTGGACACCACAATCCCTAACAAAGCCATTCATCCAGTCGGTGATTCTGGCTTTTAGAGGAGACTTGTTTAGAGACATAATAATCCTCCACTTTCTCCAGTGGTCCCCTCCCCTCCCCTCCCCCAGTGTTTTAGAACTGAGGATTTAGAATGAGAAGAACTGGCTATCTACCTAGGGTCTGTGTTATCCCATAGCTTACTCCCTTAAGCAGGCAAGCCTCTTTAATGTCAGGCTTGAAACCTTGCAGGGATTCTTCATTGCTGTTTGTCGCGTCCGCCTCGACCAGCAAGGAAGACGCAACACCAGGCTCTTCTCTAAGCAGTTTATTCAGGAATCTTGAGACAATCTTCTGACCCCGGGGAAAGCCATCTTCTCTCTTCTCTCCCTCCTCCTCCCGGGGAAAGCCAGCCCACGCCCTTTATAGCCACTGGGCAATCAACCCCGTAGTGCCACGCGGACAATGCCGATAGGGTCAGACATACGCAAGCAAGCCAGATTAGGTCCAGGTGTGCGGAAGCAAGTCAGATCCTAGCCTTAGCCAAATAAGGAGCACCTGCCATCGGGAAGCCGCCATCTTTGAGGCACGGCCGTGCACGGCTATCTACAGCTGTTGATGGCCCTTGATGTCTTATGATTTATCTGGGACATCGAGAGTGCTGTGAAAATCATATATAAATAATGTTTCCAGACCGTGGGTGGAAACTCTTTGTTAGAGGAAAACTGGTGCCACTCAAGAGAACCAGTCAACGTTGACTATAATCCATGCAGTATTTATCAAGCCCCTGTCCTTGGCCATGTTCTTGTTCAGGCGCAGTGGACAAGAAAGGGTCGCGGTTTCTTTGATAGTTCCAGTTCAGTAGTGTGGAGCACAGACAGGTCCACGTTCAAGCCCCGGGAGAGGAGGGAGGCGGCGTCTAACTCAGGTGTGAACCAGTGCTTCAAGGGGGTCTCTCCCGTAGGAAGAGACATCCAGGTCAAGACCTGTGGATGAGCAAGAGGCAGCTGGGCTTACTGGAGGGCAATGCGTGTTCTTGGCAGGAAACCAGCAGTCAAAAGACAGTGTAACATTGTGCAGGGTCTGTGGGGAAGGAGTGTGCTAGATCACCAAGGTCCTTTTTGTGCCTCGGAGGGGCTGGACCAGTAGTCCATGTCAGGGTTCCTGGACTCCTTAGGGCACACAGTGTGCACCTCAGACTATCAGATCCTGATTAAGGCTAGATAAAAAGTCTTTGTATCTTGTAGTGGTCCTCCTTTGTGAAGGAAGTGTGTGTGTGTGTGTGTGTGTGTGTGTGTGTGTGTGTGTGTGTGTGTGTTCAGAGAGAGAGAGAGCACATGATAATGCATATATATATACACTATAGACTTACTTGTATACATATAAATATACACAGTTGTATTTTCAGACCCTTGTAAGTTATTCTTTGACTCAGGGTTCCATCAGGCAAGCCCTGGTTTATTGTTCATGTAGCATATTATTACACTGACCTTTCAGACCCCTGCAGAACTTGTCACCCTGAATCTTGGGGAAATATCACCTGAGGGCTGTGTGAGGAAAGACCATGACTCTGTTGAGTGTGTATTCCCTTTGATCTGTGAAATGTAAAACTGATCCTGACTTTAAGTGTAAAGACATAAAAAGTCTTTTTTAAAAAAAGGACCCCAGCACAGGAACCACGTGGTTCCTGGGCAGATGGTTCTGGATGTACAGAAGGCTACCTAGCTAAGCAGCAGCCTGCAGGAGTCATAAAGCTGTGTTCCTCCAAAGTTTCTGTTGTGTTTCCGTCACTGGTGATGGTGAGTGGAATAGTATGCAGTTCTGCTTTCAGGGCCCGTGTCCTGAGTCTAAGATGAAATAAACCCTTTTCTGCCTCTAAAACCAAAATCAAAACCAAACAAAACAAAAACCCAAAAAACAAACAAAACAAAACACAACAAAAATTCCTTTGAGAAATTCTGGCCTTGGCCTTTGTTATGGCCACCCTAGACAGGTAATTTTAAAACTGCTTTGGTGGTAGTGGGGGTTAGGGTAGGGTTGTTTCTTTGTTTTGATTAGTTTTCTGGTATGTGTGTCTGTGGTGGTTAGTGTTGGAAATGAACCCAAGGCTAGATATGTGCTCTGTTTTGTTAACTGTATTTTGTATCATATACCTTTATCTTAAATAAATTTACATCTGAGTTAGTTTTTCAGCTTTAAAAAAAAAGGAAGGCCCCATGAAAGACTGACTGGAGCTGAAGAAAAGAGACAGGGGTGGGGTTGGACAGGGGCTGGGGAGGAAAGGGAAGCCAGCAGAACGGAGGAAGCCCAGCTGGGGGGTAGGAGGGGAACCTTGATAAATCTGTTGTGGGGTGTGACCCCCTGGGCACACCTGGAGTCTAGGATGCCTACACCTGTGATCAGCTGTAGGTCTCGGATTCATGATGGTTTGGAGCTTAGAGTGTAGGCTTTGAATGTTCGGAAACTTCACTCCAGTGGTATCAGCCAGAGCCTGGAAGTTATATGCTGCCAAAGCGAACAGGAATATGGAGGACCCTTGTCCCTGCCCCCAAGGGCAAGGTGCTTGGCCATGAGATAAGCAGTAATGCCCGTCATTTCCAGCTCTCCCTCCTCTGCCCTTTACCCTTCCTGTTCTTTGTACCCAACCTTCACGCTCACATACCTGTGCACAGCAGAGTAGTGACTTTAACCCAAACCCTGAGAACAGAGAACAGCTGGTGTGACAGCCTCACACCCTGGCTCAGATGAGTCACCCGATTGCCCCCAGCCACGTGGGTGTCCATGTCAGGGTTCCCGGACTCCTTAAGAACACACAGTGTGCACCTCAAACTATCAGATCCTGATTAAGGCTGGATGTAAAGACAACGTGGGTGCCACTTGTGAGGGGTGCGGCTGCCTGCGCCTCATGGGGTTGTTTCCCAGCATGTCTGACATTGCTGTTTCTCTCCCAGGGTTAAGCATATACTCAGCTCTGGGAAAACATCCATTCTCAACAGCCCAGAGCTATAATTCAGTGGAATGTGGTTTTGAAACAATTTCACAGAGTAGATTTTTAGTTTTTAGCAATTACTGTGTTTTTAAAAAAGTTCCCAAATTTCTGCTCCTGCCCACTCCTCCCCAACATGATTTTTGACCACCCTTGGAGGGCATGCATAGTTGCTTTAAATGCCAGTTTCATACTTTTTAATCTGTTTATTTCAGCAACACATGATTCTGTTCTGTAAGTTCTATTAGTTTACTCATGCTCACACTGAGAGTACTTTTTTTTATTTCTCCTTTATGTTAAAAAACGTAAAATTATTGCAAAAATATTTTAATTGCTTATCAAGTGCAAGGACCTGGGTTCTGTTCCTAACAACACACACACACACACACACACACACACACACACACACACACACACACACCCCACATGCACACACACACCACATGCACACACACACACCACATGCACACATACACACACACACACCACATGCACACACACACACACACACCACATGCACACACACACACACACACACACCACATGCACACACATACACACCCACCACATGCACACGGACACACACACACACACATACACACACACACACCACATGCACACGGACACATGTATGGGAGGTGGCATGCATATTGGTATTTAAAAATATATTTTAAAAATTTTCCTAATTATGGTCTTATGAATCAAAGTGAGGAACATTTTCTCCTAACTAAAGGAAACAAACACGGAACCACGTCCGAGCAGCCTCAGGAAGTCAGGGGGATGGTTCTGACCAGGCTGCAGTATGAAGTGCCGCAATGGTAGATGTGTGGAAGTGGTGAGAGGTGGGATCAGACCTTCCTAATGACCTAATTGCCATCAGAAGCTCTCCAGACAGTTTTGTGGCTCAGTGTGGATAATTATCGGCCTTGGTGGTAACTGTGTAACTACAATGTTTTAGAAGCCCATAAGCCTATCTTAATTTTCTTGTAACAACAGATTGCATTGTTGTTTAGGGTTCCACCCTGTTCCCTCTTCAGACTGCTGAAGTTATAAAGTGGCACAGTGTGTGTGTGTGTGGCGCTCAGCTAGGCAGGCCCATATTCTACGTGATTAACTTGATTTTTTTTGTTGTTGTCCAAATGGAGATCAAGGCAAATACTATCGCCTTTGGTTCTTGAGATGGTGAAGGACAGTCTCTGGTTATCACGAGAAGACCTGCCAGGTGAAGGTCTTTGGCCTGCACGAGAATCCATCGTGAGGTAAACCCTCAAAATTCTCTGACTGAGTAGGAGTTGGCTTCTAAAGGTCATGCTTGTCACCAGAATGTATCTGGGGTGTAGGAGCAGAGGCTTATGGTTAATTACTTGCTCTAGAGGCCTAGAGCTGGTTAATTACCTGCTGTAGAGGCATAGAGAACTCTGTTCTGGATTGATGATACATTACCAGATTCATCCATGTCTCTATACCTGTCCTCTCCTTCTCTTTTCCCCTGGCCCTCCTCCTCCTCCTCCTCCTCCTCCTCCTCCTCCTCCTCCTCCTCTTCCTCCTCCTCCTCCTCTTCCTCCTCCTCCTCTTCCTCCTCCTCCTCCTCGTCCTCACTCCTCCCTACTTCTCTGTGGCTGCTGCAGTATTACACAGCGTAGAGTGACTGCAGAGATTCCTGTCCCTTACTGTCCCCACCTGCATGCGCCATGCCATTACTGAACGTCCATGGCTTGTGTTGAGAGTTGAGTGCGCTGTGGTCCCAACATCCATCTAGCTTCTTTTTTTTTTTTTAATATTAATTTTTATTTTATGTTCATTGGTATTTTGCCTGAATATATGTCTGAGGGTATGGGAACCCCTGAACCTGGAGTTACAGACAGTTTTGAGCTGCCATGTGGGTGCTGGGAATTGAACTCAGGACCTCTGGAAGAGCAGCCAGTGCCCTTAACCACTAAGCCATCTCTCCAGCCCCCGTCTAGCTTCTTAAAGGGACCCTCATGTGCTTATTAAGGGACTGCACATCCCTCCTGGCAGAGACAGTTCATCTCTTCAACAAGAAGACAGCCTCGATTTCACAACTTTACATTGAACAAGGATAGCCCCGCCCTTCACAGAGAGTAAGTGACATCTCAGAGAGCAGCTGGAGGGAGAGCATGAGATCCTTTTGACTTTGTGCGTTGTGCCGAGCCACCGGGAGGCCAAGTCTGCCTCTTAGCTTCCTCGAGGTGGAGGGCGATGGTGAATGGTTTCTAATATGCTTTCCTCGGCTCTTCCACGCACAGTGTCCTGAGCCTCGACAGCTGCCTCTCCTGGTGGGTGACACACATCGGCCACAGAAGAGGGGGAGCGTCCGCTTCAGGCGCCCCGCAAGGCCGTATTTCTGGTTTTGTCAGAGTCGACCTGAGACTCAGTTCCTGCTTCACCCAGGCTCTTGATCACTAGTGGGTGTGAGAGGAGCGTTTGGGTGTGTCCACGGTGTAGGGTGCACACCCCTGAGCCGTCGCCCCGGCGGAGCAGCACCGCACGGAAGGTGCTCCGTCTCGCCAAGCTCCGTGACGGAAGCCAGCCAAGAAATCATTTCGTCAGATCAGCGCCTGTAAGCCCTGTGGGAATGAATAGATGTCGGAAGGGAATGGCAGTGACTGCCGCGCCTTGTCACCAGTCACAGCCCTCTGTGTCCCAGTCATAGGACTTTGCCAGCTTTTCAAAGGGCTTTGGCTACTTGTGCAAAAGGGG